>NW_026691077.1:600000-803131 GCF_020826845.1 Diceros bicornis minor
CTTGCATCTTTGAATGAGAATGTGCTTGCTTACAGCAACGTGCTATATGTTCTGAATGCCCGAATTGGCAATCTGTGTCAAAACTTTGTTAGGAATTATGTGATCCTTACTAGCTGGAAGTAAGGGAGATGGGGCATGAAGTTATTTCTAGGAGTTGGACACATACCAAGTTTAGCTCAGTTCTGGGCATCTTTGAAATACCTATACAAACTTGTTCCTACATAGTAACTTGCAACTTTGAATGAGATTGTGCTTGCTTACAGCAACGTGCTATATGTTCTGAATGCCCGAATTGGGAATCTGTGTCAAAACTTTGTTAGGAATTATGTGATCCTTACTAGCTGGAAGTAAGGGAGATGGGGCATGAAGTTATTTCTAGGAGTTGGACACATACCAAGTTTAGCTCAGTTCTGGGCATCTTTGAAATACCTGTACAAACTTGTTCCTACATAGTAACTTGCAACTTTGAATGAGAATGTGCTTGCTTGCAGCAACGTGCTATATGTTCTGAATGCCCGATTTGGGAATCTGTGTCAAAACTTTGTTAGGAATTATGTGATCCTTACTAGCTGGAAGTAAGGGAGATGGGGCATGAAGTTATTTCTAGGAGTTGGACACATACCAAGTTTAGCTCAGTTCTGGGCATCTTTGAAATACCTATACAAACTTGTTCCTACATAGTAACTTGCAACTTTGAATGAGAATGTGCTTGCTTGCAGCAACGTGCTATATGTTCTGAATGCCCGATTTGGGAATCTGTGTCAAAACTTTGTTAGGAATTATGTGATCCTTACTAGCTGGAAGTAAGGGAGATGGGGCATGAAGTTATTTCTAGGAGTTGGACACATACCAAGTTTAGCTCAGTTCTGGGCATCTTTGAAATACCTATACAAACTTGTTCCTACATAGTAACTTGCATCTTTGAATGAAAATCTGCTTGCATACACCAACGTGCTATATGTTCTGAATGCCCGAATTGGGAATCTGTGTCAAAACTTTGTTAGGAATTATGTGATCCTTACTAGCTGGAAGTAAGGGAGATGGGGCATGAAGTTATTTCTAGGAGTTGGACACATACCAAGTTTAGCTCAGTTCTGGGCATCTTTGAAATACCTATACAAACTTGTTCCTACATAGTAACTTGCATCTTTAATGAGAATCTGCTTGCTTACAGCAACGTGCTATATGTTCTGAATGCCCGAATTGGGAATCTGTGTCAAAACTTTGTTAGGAAGTATGTGATCCTTACTAGCTGGAAGTAAGGGAGATGGGACATGAAGTTATTTCTAGGAGTTGGACACATACGAAGTTTAGCTCAGTTCTGGGCATCTTTGAAATACCTATACAAACTTGTTGCTACATAGTAACTTGCATCTTTGAATGAGAATGTGCTTGCTTACAGCAACGTGCTATATGTTCTGAATGCCCGAATTGGGAATCTGTGTCAAAACTTTGTTAGGAATTATGTGATCCTTACTAGCTGGAAGTAAGGGAGATGGGGCATGAAGTTATTTCTAGGAGTTGGACGCATACCAAGTTTAGCTCAGTTCTGGGCATCTTTGAAATACCTATACAAACTTGTTCCTACATAGTAACTTGCAACTTTGAATGAGAATGTGCTTGCTTACAGCAACGTGCTATATGTTCTGAATGCCCGAATTGGGAATCTGTGTCAAAACTTTGTTAGGAATTATGTGATCCTTACTAGCTGGAAGTAAGGGAGATGGGGCATGAAGTTATTTCTAGGAGTTGGACACATACCAAGTTTAGCTCAGTTCTGGGCATCTTTGAAATACCTATACAAACTTGTTCCTACATAGTAACTTGCATCTTTGAATGAGAATGTGCTTGGTTACAGCAACGTGCTATATGTTCTGAATGCCCGAATTGGGAATCTGTGTCAAAACTTTGTTAGGAATTATGTGATCCTTACTAGCTGGAAGTAAGGGAGATGGGGCATGAAGTTATTTCTAGGAGTTGGACACATACCAAGTTTAGCTCAGTTCTGGGCATCTTTGAAATACCTATACAAACTTGTTCCTACATAATAACTTGCAACTTTGAATGAGAATGTGCTTGCTTGCAGCAACGTGCTATATGTTCTGAATGCCCGATTAGGGAATCTGTGTCAAAACCTTGTTAGGAAGTATGTGATCCTTACTAGCTGGAAGTAAGGGAGATGGGGCATGAAGTTATTTCTAGGAGTTGGACACATACCAAGTTTAGCTCAGTTCTGGGCATCTTTGAAATACCTATACAAACTTGTTCCTACATAGTAACTTGCATCTTTGAATGAGAATCTGCTTGCCTACAGCAACGTGCTATATGTTCTGAATGCCCGAATTGGGAATCTGTGTCAAAACTTTGTTAGGAATTATGTGATCCTTACTAGCTGGAAGTAAGGGAGATGGGACATGAAGTTATTTCTAGGAGTTGGACACATACCAAGTTTAGCTCAGTTCTGGGCATCTTTGAAATACCTATACAAACTTGTTGCTACATAGTAACTTGCATCTTTGAATGAGAATGTGCTTGCTTACAGCAACGTGCTATATGTTCTGAATGCCCGAATTGGGAATCTGTGTCAAAACTTTGTTAGGAATTATGTGATCCTTACTAGCTGGAAGTAAGGGAGATGGGGCATGAAGTTATTTCTAGGAGTTGGACACATACCAAGTTTAGCTCAGTTCTGGGCATCTTTGAAATACCTATACAAACTTGTTCCTACATAGTAACTTGCATCATTAATGAGAATGTGCTTGCTTACAGCAACGTGCTATATGTTCTGAATGCCCGAATTGGGAATCTGTGTCAAAACTTTGTTAGGAATTATGTGATCCTTACTAGCTGGAAGTAAGGGAGATGGGGCATGAAGTTATTTCTAGGAGTTGGACACATACCAAGTTTAGCTCAGTTCTGGGCATCTTTGAAATACCTATACAAACTTGTTGCTACATAGTAACTTGCAACTTTGAATGAGAATGTGCTTGCTTACAGCAACGTGCTATATGTTCTGAATGCCCGAATTGGGAATCTGTGTCAAAACATTGTTAGTAATTATGTGATCCTTACTAGCTGGAAGTAAGGGAGATGGGGCATGAAGTTATTTCTAGGAGTTGGACACATACCAAGTTTAGCTCAGTTCTGGGCATCTTTGAAATACCTATACAAACTTGTTCCTACATAGTAACTTGCAACTCTGAATGAGAATGTGCTTGCTTACAGCAACGTGCTATATGTTCTGAATGCCCGATTTGGGAATCTGTGTCAAAACTTTGTTAGGAATTATGTGATCCTTACTAGCTGGAAGTAAGGGAGATGGGGCATGAAGTTATTTCTAGGAGTTGGACACATACCAAGTTTAGCTCAGTTCTGGGCATCTTTGAAATACCTATACAAACTTGTTCCTACATAGTAACTTGCATCTTTGAATGAGAATCTGCTTGCCTGCAGCAACGTGCTATATGTTCTGAATGCCCGAATTGGGAATCTGTGTCAAAACTTTGTTAGGAATTATGTGATCCTTACTAGCTGGAAGTAAGGGAGATGGGGCATGAAGTTATTTCTAGGAGTTGGACACATACCAAGTTTAGCTCAGTTCTGGGCATCTTTGAAATACCTATACAAACTTGTTCCTACATAGTAACTTGCATCTTTGAATGAGAATCTGCTTGCCTACAGCAACGTGCTATATGTTCTGAATGCCCGAATTGGGAATCTGTGTCAAAACTTTGTTAGGAATTATGTGATCCTTACTAGCTGGAAGTAAGGGAGATGGGGCATGAAGTTATTTCTAGGAGTTGGACACATACCAAGTTTAGCTCAGTTCTGGGCATCTTTGAAATACCTATACAAACTTGTTCCTACATAGTATCTTGCAACTTTGAATGAGAATGTGCTTGCTTACAGCAACGTGCTACATGTTCTGAATGCCCGAATTGGGAATCTGTGTCAAAACTTTGTTAGGAATTATGTGATCCTTACTAGCTGGAAGTAAGGGAGATGGGGCATGAAGTTATTTCTAGGAGTTGGACACATACCAAGTTTAGCTCAGTTCTGGGCATCTTTGAAATACCTATACAAACTTGTTCCTACATAGTAACTTGCATCTTTGAATGAGAATGTGCTTGCTTGCAGCAACGTGCTATATGTTCTGAATGCCCGAATTGGGAATCTGTGTCAAAACTTTGTTAGGAATTATGTGATCCTTACTAGCTGGAAGTAAGGGAGATGGGGCATGAAGTTATTTCTAGGAGTTGGACACATACCAAGTTTAGCTCAGTTCTGGGCATCTTTGAAATACCTATACAAACTTGTTCCTACATAGTAACTTGCATCATTAATGAGAATGTGCTTGCTTACAGCAACGTGCTATATGTTCTGAATGCCCGAATTGGGAATCTGTGTCAAAACTTTGTTAGGAATTATGTGATCCTTACTAGCTGGAAGTAAGGGAGATGGGGCATGAAGTTATTTCTAGGAGTTGGACACATACCAAGTTTAGCTCAGTTCTGGGCATCTTTGAAATACCTATACAAACTTGTTGCTACATAGTAACTTGCAACTTTGAATGAGAATGTGCTTGCTTACAGCAACGTGCTATATGTTCTGAATGCCCGAATTGGGAATCTGTGTCAAAACATTGTTAGGAATTATGTGATCCTTACTAGCTGGAAGTAAGGGAGATGGGGCATGAAGTTATTTCTAGGAGTTGGACACATACCAAGTTTAGCTCAGTTCTGGGCATCTTTGAAATACCTATACAAACTTGTTCCTACATAGTAACTTGCATCTTTGAATGAGAATGTGCTTGCTTACAGCAACGTGCTATATGTTCTGAATGCCCGAATTGGGAATCTGTGTCAAAACTTTGTTAGGAATTATGTGATCCTTACTGGCTGGAAGTAAGGGAGATGGGGCATGAAGTTATTTCTAGGAGTTGGACACATACCAAGTTTAGCTCAGTTCTGGGCATCTTTGAAATACCTATACAAACTTGTTCCTACCTAGTAACTTGCAACTTTGAATGAAAATGTGCTTGCTTACAGCAACGTGCTATATGTTCTGAATGCCCGAATTGGGAATCAGTGTCAAAACTTTGTTAGGAATTATGTGATCCTTACTAGCTGGAAGTAAGGGAGATGGGGCATGAAGTTATTTCTAGGAGTTGGACACATACCAAGTTTAGCTCAGTTCTGGGCATCTTTGAAATACCTATACAAACTTGTTCCTACATAGTAACTTGCAACTTTGAATGAAAATGTGCTTGCTTACACCAACGTGCTATATGTTCTGAATGCCCGAATTGGGAATCTGTGTCAAAACATTGTTAGGAATTATGTGATCCTTACTAGCTGGAAGTAAGCGAGATGGGGCATGAAGTTATTTCTAGGAGTTGGACACATACGAAGTTTAGCTCAGTTCTGGGCATCTTTGAAATACCTATACAAACTTGTTGCTACATAGTAACTTGCATCTTTGAATGAGAATGTGCTTGCTTACAGCAACGTGCTATATGTTCTGAATGCCCGAATTGGGAATCTGTGTCAAAACTTTGTTAGGAATTATGTGATCCTTACTAGCTGGAAGTAAGGGAGATGGGGCATGAAGTTATTTCTAGGAGTTGGACGCATACCAAGTTTAGCTCAGTTCTGGGCATCTTTGAAATACCTATACAAACTTGTTCCTACATAGTAACTTGCAACTTTGAATGAGAATGTGCTTGCTTACAGCAACGTGCTATATGTTCTGAATGCCCGAATTGGGAATCTGTGTCAAAACTTTGTTAGGAATTATGTGATCCTTACTAGCTGGAAGTAAGGGAGATGGGGCATGAAGTTATTTCTAGGAGTTGGACACATACCAAGTTTAGCTCAGTTCTGGGCATCTTTGAAATACCTATACAAACTTGTTCCTACATAGTAACTTGCAACTTTGAATGAGAATGTGCTTGCTTACAGCAACGTGCTATATGTTCTGAATGCCCGATTTGGGAATCTGTGTCAAAACTTTGTTAGGAATTATGTGATCCTTACTAGCTAGAAGTAAGGGAGATGGGGCATGAAGTTATTTCTAGGAGTTGGACACATACCAAGTTTAGCTCAGTTCTGGGCATCTTTGAAATACCTATACAAACTTGTTCCTACATAGTAACTTGCATCTTTGAATGAGAATCTCCTTGCTTACAGCAACGTGCTATATGTTCTGAATGCCCGAATTGGGAATCTGTGTCAAAACTTTGTTATGAATTATGTGATCCTTACTAGCTGGAAGTAAGGGAGATGGGGCATGAAGTTATTTCTAGGAGTTGGACACATACCAAGTTTAGCTCAGTTCTGGGCATCTTTGAAATACCTATACAAACTTGTTCCTACATAGTAACTTGCATCTTTGAATGAGAATGTGCTTGGTTACAGCAACGTGCTATATGTTCTGAATGCCCGAATTGGGAATCTGTGTCAAAACTTTGTTAGGAATTATGTGATCCTTACTAGCTGGAAGTAAGGGAGATGGGGCATGAAGTTATTTCTAGGAGTTGGACGCATACCAAGTTTAGCTCAGTTCTGGGCATCTTTGAAATACCTATACAAACTTGTTCCTACATAGTAACTTGCAACTTTGAATGAGAATGTGCTTGCTTACAGCAACGTGCTATATGTTCTGAATGCCCGAATTGGGAATCTGTGTCAAATCATTGTTAGGAAGTATGTGATCCTTACTAGCTGGAAGTAAGGGAGATGGGGCATGAAGTTATTTCTAGGAGTTGGACACATACCAAGTTTAGCTCAGTTCTGGGCATCTTTGAAATACCTATACAAACTTGTTCCTACATAGTAACTTGCATCTTTGAATGAGAATGTGCTTGGTTACAGCAACGTGCTATATGTTCTGAATGCCCGAATTGGGAATCTGTGTCAAAACTTTGTTAGGAATTATGTGATCCTTACTAGCTGGAAGTAAGGGAGATGGGGCATGAAGTTATTTCTAGGAGTTGGACACATACCAAGTTTAGCTCAGTTCTCGGCATCTTTGAAATACCTATACAAACTTGTTCCTACATAATAACTTGCAACTTTGAATGAGAATGTGCTTGCTTGCAGCAACGTGCTATATGTTCTGAATGCCCGATTTGGGAATCTGTGTCAAAACCTTGTTAGGAAGTATGTGATCCTTACTAGCTGGAAGTAAGGGAGATGGGGCATGAAGTTATTTCTAGGAGTTGGACACATACCAAGTTGAGCTCAGTTCTGGGCATCTTTGAAATACCTATACAAACTTGTTCCTACATAGTAACTTGCAACTTTGAATGAAAATGTGCTTGCTTACAGCAACGTGCTATATGTTCTGAATGCCCGAATTGGGAATCTGTGTCAAAACTTTGTTAGGAATTATGTGATCCTTACTAGCTGGAAGTAAGGGAGATGGGGCATGAAGTTATTTCTAGGAGTTCGACACATACCAAGTCTAGCTCAGTTCTGGGCATCTTTGAAATACCTATACAAACTTGTTCCCACATAGTAACTTGCAACTTTGAATGAGAATCTGCTTGCTTACAGCAAAGTGCTATATGTTCTGAATGCCCGAATTGGGAATCTGTGTCAAAACTGTGTTAGGAATTATGTGATCCTTACTAGCTGGAAGTAAGGGAGATGGGGCATGAAGTTATTTCTAGGAGTTGGACACATACCAAGTTTAGCTCAGTTCTGGGCATCTTTGAAATACCTATACAAACTTGTTCCCACATAGTAACTTGCAACTTTGAATGAGAATGTGCTTGCTTACAGCAACGTGCTATATGTTCTGAATACCCGAATTGGGAATCTGTGTCAAAACTTTGTTAGGAATTATGTGATCCTTACTGGCTGGAAGTAAGGGAGATGGGGCATGAAGTTATTTCTAGGAGTTGGACACATACCAAGTTTAGCTCAGTTCTGGGCATCTTTGAAATACCTATACAAACTTGTTCCTACATAGTAACTTGCATCTTTGAATGAGAATGTGCTTGCTTGCAGCAACGTGCTATATGTTCTGAATGCCCGAATTGGGAATCTGTGTCAAAACTTTGTTAGGAATTATGTGATCCTTACTAGCTGGAAGTAAGGGAGATGGGGCATGAAGTTATTTCTAGGAGTTGGACGCATACCAAGTTTAGCTCAGTTCTGGGCATCTTTGAAATACCTATACAAACTTGTTCCTACATAGTAACTTGCATCTTTGAATGAGAATGTGCTTGCTTACACCAACGTGCTATATGTTCTGAATGCCCGAATTGGCAATCTGTGTCAAAACTTTGTTAGGAATTATGTGATCCTTAATAGCTGGAAGTAAGGGAGATGGGGCATGAAGTTATTTCTAGGAGTTGGACACATACCAAGTTTAGCTCAGTTCTGGGCATCTTTGAAATACCTATACAAACTTGTTCCTACATAGTAACTTGCAACTTTGAATGAGAATGTGCTTGCTTGCAGCAACGTGCTATATGTTCTGAATGCCCGAATAGGGAATCTGTGTCAAAACTTTGTTAGGAATTATGTGATCCTTACTAGCTGGAAGTAAGGGAGATGGAGCATGAAGTTATTTCTTGGAGTTGGACACATACCAAGTTTAGCTCAGTTCTGGGCATCTTTGAAATACCTATACAAACTTGTTCCTACCTAGTAACTTGCATCTTTGAATGAGAATGTGCTTGCTTGCAGCAACGTGCTACATGTTCTGAATGCCCGAATAGGGAATCTGTGTCAAAACTTTGTTAGAAATTATGTGATCCTTACTACCTGGAAGTAAGGGAGATGGGGCATGAAATTATTTCTAGGAGTTGGACACATACCAAGTTGAGCTCAGTTCTGGGCATCTTTGAAATACCTATACAAACTTGTTCCTACCTAGTAACTTGCATCTTTGAATGAGAATCTGCTTGCTTATAGCAACGTGCTATATGTTCTGAATGCCCGAATAGGGAATCTGTGTCAAAACTTTGTTAGGAATTATGTGATCCTTACTAGCTGGAAGTAAGGGAGATGGGGCATGAAGTTATTTCTAGGAGTTGGACACATACCAAGTTTAGCTCAGTTCTGGGCATCTTTGAAATACCTATACAAACTTGTTCCTACCTAGTAACTTGCAACTTTGAATGAAAATGTGCTTGCTTACAGCAACGTGCTATATGTTCTGAATGCCCGAATTGGGAATCAGTGTCAAAACTTTGTTAGGAATTATGTGATCCTTACTAGCTGGAAGTAAGGGAGATGGGGCATGAAGTTATTTCTAGGAGTTGGACACATACCAAGTTTAGCTCAGTTCTGGGCATCTTTGAAATACCTATACAAACTTGTTCCTACATAGTAACTTGCAACTTTGAATGAAAATGTGCTTGCTTACACCAACGTGCTATATGTTCTGAATGCCCGAATTGGGAATCTGTGTCAAAACATTGTTAGGAATTATGTGATCCTTACTAGCTGGAAGTAAGCGAGATGGGGCATGAAGTTATTTCTAGGAGTTGGACACATACCAAGTTTAGCTCAGTTCTGGGAATCTTTGAAATACCTATACAAACTTGTTCCTACATAGTAACTTGCATCTTTGAATGAGAATCTGCTTGCTTACAGCAACGTGCTATATGTTCTGAATGCCCGAATTGGGAATCTGTGTCAAAACTTTGTTAGGAATTATGTGATCCTTACTAGCTGGAAGTAAGGGAGATGGGGCATGAAGTTATTTCTAGGAGTTGGACACATACCAAGTTTAGCTCAGTTCTGGGCATCTTTGAAATACCTATACAAACTTGTTCCTACATAGTATCTTGCAACATTGAATGAGAATGTGCTTGCTTACAGCAACGTGCTACATGTTCTGAATGCCCGAATTGGGAATCTGTGTCAAAACTTTGTTAGGAATTATGTGATCCTTACTAGCTGGAAGTAAGGGAGATGGGGCATGAAGTTATTTCTAGGAGTTGGACACATACCAAGTTTAGCTCAGTTCTGGGCATCTTTGAAATACCTATACAAACTTGTTCCTACATAGTAACTTGCATCTTTGAATGAGAATGTGCATGCTTGCAGCAACGTGCTATATGTTCTGAATGCCCGAATTGGGAATCTGTGTCAAAACTTTGTTAGGAATTATGTGATCCTTACTAGCTGGAAGTAAGGGAGATGGGGCACGAAGTTATTTCTAGGAGTTGGACACATACCAAGTTTAGCTCAGTTCTGGGCATCTTTGAAATACCTATACAAACTTGTTCCTACATAGTAACTTGCATCTTTGAATGAGAATGTGCTTGTTTACAGCAACGTGCTATATGTTCTGAATGCCCGAATTGGCAATCTGTGTCAAAACTTTGTTAGGAATTATGTGATCCTTACTAGCTGGAAGTAAGGGAGATGGGGCACGAAGTTATTTCTAGGAGTTGGACACATACCAAGTTTAGCTCAGTTCTGGGCATCTTTGAAATACCTATACAAACTTGTTCCTACATAGTAACTTGCAACTTTGAATGAGAATGTGCTTGCTTACAGCAACGTGCTATATGTTCTGAATGCCCGAATTGGGAATCTGTGTCAAAACTTTGTTAGGAATTATGTGATCCTTACTAGCTGGAAGTAAGGGAGATGGGGCATGAAGTTATTTCTAGGAGTTGGACACATACCAAGTTTAGCTCAGTTCTGGGCATCTTTGAAATACCTATACAAACTTGTTCCTACATAGTAACTTGCATCTTTGAATGAGAATGTGCTTGCTTACAGCAACGTGCTATATGTTCTGAATGCCCGAATTGGGAATCTGTGTCAAAACTTTGTTAGGAATTATGTGATCCTTACTAGCTGGAAGTAAGGGAGATGGGGCATGAAGTTATTTCTAGGAGTTGGACACATACCAAGTTTAGCTCAGTTCTGGGCATCTTTGAAATACCTATACAAACTTGTTCCTACATAGTATCTTGCAACTTTGAATGAGAATGTGCTTGCTTACAGCAACGTGCTACATGTTCTGAATGCCCGAATTGGGAATCTGTGTCAAAACTTTGTTAGGAATTATGTGATCCTTACTAGCTGGAAGTAAGGGAGATGGGGCATGAAGTTATTTCTAGGAGTTGGACACATACCAAGTTTAGCTCAGTTCTGGGCATCTTTGAAATACCTATACAAACTTGTTCCTACATAGTAACTTGCATCTTTGAATGAGAATGTGCTTGCTTGCAGCAACGTGCTATATGTTCTGAATGCCCGAATAGGGAATCTGTGTCAAAACTTTGTTAGGAATTATGTGATCCTTACTAGCTGGAAGTAAGGGAGATGGGGCATGAAGTTATTTCTAGGAGTTGGACACATACCAAGTTTAGCTCAGTTCTGGGCATCTTTGAAATACCTATACAAACTTGTTCCTACATAGTAACTTGCATCTTTGAATGAGAATGTGCTTGCTTACAGCAACGTGCTATATGTTCTGAATGCCCGAATTGGCAATCTGTGTCAAAACTTTGTTAGGAATTATGTGATCCTTACTAGCTGGAAGTAAGGGAGATGGGGCATGAAGTTATTTCTAGGAGTTGGACACATACCAAGTTTAGCTCAGTTCTGGGCATCTTTGAAATACCTATACAAACTTGTTCCTACATAGTAACTTGCAACTTTGAATGAGAATGTGCTTGCTTACAGCAACGTGCTATATGTTCTGAATGCCCGAATTGGGAATCTGTGTCAAAACTTTGTTAGGAATTATGTGATCCTTACTAGCTGGAAGTAAGGGAGATGGGGCATGAAGTTATTTCTAGGAGTTGGACACATACCAAGTTTAGCTCAGTTCTGGGCATCTTTGAAATACCTATAAAACTTGTTCCTACATAGTAACTTGCAACTTTGAATGAGAATGTGCTTGCTTACAGCAACGTGCTATATGTTCTGAATGCCCGAATTGGGAATCTGTGTCAAAACTTTGTTAGGAATTATGTGATCCTTACTAGCTGGAAGTAAGGGAGATGGGGCATGAAGTTATTTCTAGGAGTTGGACACATACCAAGTTTAGCTCAGTTCTGGGCATCTTTGAAATACCTATACAAACTTGTTCCTACATAGTAACTTGCATCTTTGAATGAGAATCTGCTTGCTTGCAGCAACGTGCTATATGTTCTGAATGCCCGAATTGGGAATCTGTGTCAAATCTTTGTTAGGAATTATGTGATCCTTACTAGCTGGAAGTAAGGGAGATGGGGCATGAAGTTATTTCTAGGAGTTCGACACATACCAAGTTTAGCTCAGTTCTGGGCATCTTTGAAATACCTATACAAACTTGTTCCTACATAGTAACTTGCAACTTTGAATGAGAATGTGCTTGCTTGCAGCAACGTGCTATATGTTCTGAATGCCCGATTTGGGAATCTGTGTCAAAACTTTGTTAGGAATTATGTGATCCTTACTAGCTGGAAGTAAGGGAGATGGGGCCTGAAGTTATTTCTAGGAGTTGGACACATAACAAGTTTAGCTCAGTTCTGGGCATCTTTGAAATACCTATACAAACTTGTTCCTACATAGTAACTTGCAACTTTGAATGAGAATGTGCTTGCTTGCAGCAACGTGCTATATGTTCTGAATGCCCGATTTGGGAATCTGTGTCAAAACTTTGTTAGGAATTATGTGATCCTTACTAGCTGGAAGTAAGGGAGATGGGGCATGAAGTTATATCTAGGAGTTGGACACATACCAAGTTTAGCTCAGTTCTGGGCATCTTTGAAATACCTATACAAACTTGTTCCTACATAGTATCTTGCAACTTTGAATGAGAATGTGCTTGCTTACAGCAACGTGCTACATGTTCTGAATGCCCGAATTGGGAATCTGTGTCAAAACTTTGTTAGGAATTATGTGATCCTTACTAGCTGGAAGTAAGGGAGATTGGGCATGAAGTTATTTCTAGGAGTTGGACACATAACAAGTTTAGCTCAGTTCTGGGCATCTTTGAAATACCTATACAAACTTGTTCCTACATAGTAACTTGCATCTTTGAATGAGAATCTGCTTGCCTACAGCAACGTGCTATATGTTCTGAATGCCCGAAATGGGAAACTGTGTCAAAACTTTGTTAGGAATTATGTGATCCTTACTAGCTGGAAGTAAGGGAGATGGAGCATGAAGTTATTTCTTGGAGTTGGACACATACCAAGTTTAGCTCAGTTCTGGGCATCTTTGAAATACCTATACAAACTTGTTCCTACCTAGTAACTTACATCTTTGAATGAGAATGTGCTTGCTTGCAGCAACGTGCTACATGTTCTGAATGCCCGAATAGGGAATCTGTGTCAAAACTTTGTTAGAAATTATGTGATCCTTACTAGCTGGAAGTAAGGGAGATGGGGCATGAAGTTATTTCTAGGAGTTGGACACATACCAAGTTGAGCTCAGTTCTGGGCATCTTTGAAATACCTATACAAACTTGTTCCTACCTAGTAACTTGCATCTTTGAATGAGAATCTGCTTGCTTATAGCAACGTGCTATATGTTCTGAATGCCCGAATAGGGAATCTGTGTCAAAACTTTGTTAGGAATTATGTGATCCTTACTAGCTGGAAGTAAGGGGGATGGGGCATGAAGTTATTTCTAGGAGTTGGACACATACCAAGTTTAGCTCAGTTCTGGGCATCTTTGAAATACCTATACAAACTTGTTCCTACGTAGTAACTTGCAACTTTGAATGAAAATGTGCTTGCTTACAGCAACGTGCTATATGTTCTGAATGCCCGAATTGGGAATCAGTGTCAAAACTTTGTTAGGAATTATGTGATCCTTACTAGCTGGAAGTAAGGGAGATGGGGCATGAAGTTATTTCTAGGAGTTGGACACATACCAAGTTTAGCTCAGTTCTGGGCATCTTTGAAATACCTATACAAACTTGTTCCTACATAGTAACTTGCAACTTTGAATGAAAATGTGCTTGCTTACACCAACGTGCTATATGTTCTGAATGCCCGAATTGGGAATCTGTGTCAAAACATTGTTAGGAATTATGTGATCCTTACTAGCTGGAAGTAAGCGAGATGGGGCATGAAGTTATTTCTAGGAGTTGGACACATACCAAGTTTAGCTCAGTTCTGGGAATCTTTGAAATACCTATACAAACTTGTTCCTACATAGTAACTTGCATCTTTGAATGAGAATCTGCTTGCTTACAGCAACGTGCTATATGTTCTGAATGCCCGAATTGGGAATCTGTGTCAAAACTTTGTTAGGAATAATGTGATCCTTACTAGCTGGAAGTAAGGGAGATGGGGCATGAAGTTATTTCTAGGAGTTGGACACATACCAAGTTTAGCTCAGTTCTGGGCATCTTTGAAATACCTATACAAACTTGTTCCTACATAGTATCTTGCAACTTTGAATGAGAATGTGCTTGCTTGCAGCAACGTGCTACATGTTCTGAATGCCCGAATTGGGAATCTGTGTCAAAACTTTGTTAGGAATTATGTGATCCTTACTAGCTGGAAGTAAGGGAGATGGGGCATGAAGTTATTTCTAGGAGTTGGACACATCCCAAGTTTAGCTCAGTTCTGGGAATCTTTGAAATACCTATACAAACTTGTTCCTACATAGTAACTTGCATCTTTGAATGAGAATCTGCTTGCTTACAGCAACGTGCTATAAGTTCTGAATGCCCGAATTGGGAATCTGTGTCAAAACTTTGTTAGGAATTATGTGATCCTTACGAGCTGGAAGTAAGGGAGATGGGGCATGAAGTTATTTCTAGGAGTTGGACACATACCAAGTTTAGCTCAGTTCTGGGCATCTTTGAAATACCTATACAAACTTGTTCCTACATAGTATCTTGCAACTTTGAATGAGAATGTGCTTGCTTACAGCAACGTGCTACATGTTCTGAATGCCCGAATAGGGAATCTGTGTCAAAACTTTGTTAGGAATTATGTGATCCTTACTAGCTGGAAGTAAGGGAGATGGGGCATGAAGTTATTTCTAGGAGTTGGACACATACCAAGTTTAGCTCAGTTCTGGGCATCTTTGAAATACCTATACAAACTTGTTCCTACATAGTAACTTGCATCTTTGAATGAGAATGTGCTTGCTTGCAGCAACGTGCTATATGTTCTGAATGCCCGAATAGGGAATCTGTGTCAAAACTTTGTTAGGAATTATGTGATCCTTACTAGCTGGAAGTAAGGGAGATGGGGCATGAAGTTATTTCTAGGAGTTGGACACATACCAAGTTTAGCTCAGTTCTGGGCATCTTTGAAATACCTATACAAACTTGTTCCTACATAGTAACTTGCATCTTTGAATGAGAATGTGCTTGCTTACAGCAACGTGCTATATGTTCTGAATGCCCGAATTGGCAATCTGTGTCAAAACTTTGTTAGGAATTATGTGATCCTTACTAGCTGGAAGTAAGGGAGATGGGGCATGAAGTTATTTCTAGGAGTTGGACACATACCAAGTTTAGCTCAGTTCTGGGCATCTTTGAAATACCTATACAAACTTGTTCCTACATAGTAACTTGCAACTTTGAATGAGAATGTGCTTGCTTACAGCAACGTGCTATATGTTCTGAATGCCCGAATTGGGAATCTGTGTCAAAACTTTGTTAGGAATTATGTGATCCTTACTAGCTGGAAGTAAGGGAGATGGGGCATGAAGTTATTTCTAGGAGTTGGACACATACCAAGTTTAGCTCAGTTCTGGGCATCTTTGAAATACCTATACAAACTTGTTCCTACATAGTAACTTGCAACTTTGAATGAGAATGTGCTTGCTTATACCAACGTGCTATATGTTCTGAATGCCCGAATTGGGAATCTGTGTCAAAACATTGTTAGGAATTATGTGATCCTTACTAGCTGGAAGTAAGGGAGATGGGGCATGAAGTTATTTCTAGGAGTTGGACACATACCAAGTTTAGCTCAGTTCTGGGAATCTTTGAAATACCTATACAAACTTGTTCCTACATAGTAACTTGCATCTTTGAATGAGAATCTGCTTGCTTACAGCAACGTGCTATATGTTCTGAATGCCCGAATTGGGAATCTGTGTCAAAACTTTGTTAGGAATTATGTGATCCTTACTAGCTGGAAGTAAGGGAGATGGGGCATGAAGTTATTTCTAGGAGTTGGACACATACCAAGTTTAGCTCAGTTCTGGGCATCTTTGAAATACCTATACAAACTTGTTCCTACATAGTATCTTGCAACTTTGAATGAGAATGTGCTTGCTTACAGCAACGTGCTACATGTTCTGAATGCCCAAATTGGGAATCTGTGTCAAAACTTTGTTAGGAATTATGTGATCCTTACTAGCTGGAAGTAAGGGAGATGGGGCATGAAGTTATTTCTAGGAGTTGGACACATACCAAGTTTAGCTCAGTTCTGGGCATCTTTGAAATACCTATACAAACTTGTTCCTACATAGTAACTTGCATCTTTGAATGAGAATGTGCTTGCTTGCAGCAACGTGCTATATGTTCTGAATGCCCGAATAGGGAATCTGTGTCAAAACTTTGTTAGGAATTATGTGATCCTTACTAGCTGGAAGTAAGGGAGATGGGGCATGAAGTTATTTCTAGGAGTTGGACACATACCAAGTTTAGCTCAGTTCTGGGCATCTTTGAAATACCTATACAAACTTGTTCCTACATAGTAACTTGCATCTTTGAATGAGAATGTGCTTGCTTACAGCAACGTGCTATATGTTCTGAATGCCCGAATTGGCAATCTGTGTCAAAACTTTGTTAGGAATTATGTGATCCTTACTAGCTGGAAGTAAGGGAGATGGAGCATGAAGTTATTTCTAGGAGTTGGACACATACCAAGTTTAGCTCAGTTCTGGGCATCTTTGAAATACCTATACAAACTTGTTCCTACATAGTAACTTGCAACTTTGAATGAGAATGTGCTTGCTTACAGCAACGTGCTATATGTTCTGAATGCCCGAATTGGGAATCTGTGTCAAAACTTTGTTAGGAATTATGTGATCCTTACTAGCTGGAAGTAAGGGAGATGGGGCATGAAGTTATTTCTAGGAGTTGGACACATACCAAGTTTAGCTCAGTTCTGGGCATCTTCGAAATACCTATACAAACTTGTTCCTACATAGTAACTTGCAACTTTGAATGAGAATGTGCTTGCTTGCAGCAACGTGCTATATGTTCTGAATGCCCGAATTGGGAATCTGTGTCAAAAATTTGTTAGGAATTATGTGATCCTTACTAGCTGGAAGTAAGGGAGATGGGGCATGAAGTTATTTCTAGGAGTTGGACACATACCAAGTTTAGCTCAGTTCTGGGCATCTTCGAAATACCTATACAAACTTGTTCCTACATAGTAACTTGCAACTTTGAATGAAAATGTGCTTGCTTACAGCAACGTGCTATATGTTCTGAATGCCCGAATTGGGAATCTGTGTCAAAACTTTGTTAGGAATTATGTGATCCTTACTAGCTGGAAGTAAGGGAGATGGGGCATGAAGTTATTTCTAGGAGTTGGACACATACCAAGTTTAGCTCAGTTCTGGGCATCTTCGAAATACCTATACAAACTTGTTCCTACCTAGTAACTTGCAACTTTGAATGAAAGTGTGCTTGCTTACATCAACGTGCTACATGTTCTGAATGCCCGAATTGGGAATCTGTGTCAAAACTTTGTTAGGAATTATGTGATCCTTACTAGCTGGAAGTAAGGGAGATGGGGCATGAAGTTATTTCTAGGAGTTGGACACATACCAAGTTTAGCTCAGTTCTGGGCATCTTTGAAATACCTATACAAACTTGTTCCTACATAGTAACTTGCATCTTTGAATGAGAATCTGCTTGCTTACAGCAACGTGCTATATGTTCTGAATGCCCGAATTGGGAATCTGTGTCAAAACTTTGTTAGGAATTATGTGATCCTTACTAGCTGGAAGTAAGGGAGATGGGGCATGAAGTTATTTCTAGGAGTTGGACACATACCAAGTTTAGCTCAGTTCTGGGCATCTTTGAAATACCTATACAAACTTGTTCCTACATAGTAACTTGCATCTTTGAATGAGAATGTGCTTGCTTACAGCAACGTGCTATATGTTCCGAATGCCCCAATTGGGAATCTGTGTCAAAACTGTGTTAGGAATTATGTGATCCTTACTAGCTGGAAGTAAGGGAGATGGGGCATGAAGTTAATTCTAGGAGTTGGACACATACCAAGTTTAGCTCAGTTCTGGGCATCTTTGAAATACCTATACAAACTTGTTCCTACATAGTAACATGCATCTTTGAATGAGAATGTGCTTGCTTGCAGCAACGTGCTATATGTTCTGAATGCCCGAATTGGCAATCTGTGTCAAAACTTTGTTAGGAATTATGTGATCCTTACTAGCTGGAAGTAAGGGAGATGGGGCATGAAGTTATTTCTAGGAGTTGGACACATACCAAGTTTAGCTCAGTTCTGGGCATCTTTGAAATACCTATACAAACTTGTTCCTACATAGTAACTTGCAACTTTGAATGAGAATGTGCTTGCTTGCAGCAACGTGCTATATGTTCTGAATGCCCGAATAGGGAATCTGTGTCAAAACTTTGTTAGGAATTATGTGATCCTTACTAGCTGGAAGTAAGTGAGATGGGGCATGAAGTTATTTCTAGGAGTTGGACACATACCAAGTTTAGCTCAGTTCTGGGCATCTTTGAAATACCTATACAAACTTGTTCCTACATAGTAACTTGCATCTTTGAATGAGAATGTGCTTGCTTACAGCAACGTGCTATATGTTCTGAATGCCCGAATTGGCAATCTGTGTCAAAACTTTGTTAGGAATTTTGTGATCCTCACTAGCTGGAAGTAAGGGAGATGGGGCATGAAGTTATTTCTAGGAGTTGGACACATACCAAGTTTAGCTCAGTTCTTGGCATCTTTGAAATACCTATACAAACTTGTTCCTACATAGTAACTTGCAACTTTGAATGAGAATGTGCTTGCTTACAGCAACGTGCTATATGTTCTGAATGCCCGAATTGGGAATCTGTGTCAAAACTTTGTTAGGAATTATGTGATCCTCACTAGCTGGAAGTAAGGGAGATGGGGCATGAAGTTATTTCTAGGAGTTGGACACATACCAAGTTTAGCTCAGTTCTGGGCATCTTTGAAATACCTATACAAACTTGTTCCTACATAGTAACTTGCATCTTTGAATGAGAATGTGCTTGCTTACAGCAACGTGCTATATGTTCTGAATGCCCGAATTGGGAATCTGTGTCAAAACTTTGTTAGGAATTATGTGATCCTCACTAGCTGGAAGTAAGGGAGATTGGGCATGAAGTTATTTCTAGGAGTTGGACACATAGCAAGTTTAGCTCAGTTCTGGGCATCTTTGAAATACCTATACAAACTTGTTCCTACATAGTAACTTGCATCTTTGAATGAGAATCTGCTTCCTTACAGCAACGTGCTATATGTTCTGAATGCCCGAATTGGGAATCTGTGTCAAAACTTTGTTAGGAATTATGTGATCCTTACTAGCTGGTAGTAAGGGAGATGGGGCAAGAAGTTATTTCTAGGAGTTGGACACATACCAAGTTTAGCTCAGTTCTGGGCATCTTTGAAATACCTATACAAACTTGTTCCTACATAGTAACTTGCATCTTTGAATGAGAATGTGCTTGCTTACAGCAACGTGCTATATGTTCTGAATGCCCGAATTGGGAATCTGTGTCAAAACTTTGTTAGGAATTATGTGATCCTTACTAGCTGGAAGTAAGGGAGATGGGGCATGAAGTTATTTCTAGGAGTTGGACACATACCAAGTTTAGCTCAGTTCTGGGCATCTTTGAAATACCTATACAAACTTGTTCCTACATAGTATCTTGCAACTTTGAATGAGAATGTGCTTGCTTACAGCAACGTGCTATATCTTCTGAATGCCCGAATTGGGAATCTGTGTCAAAACTTTGTTAGGAATTATGTGATCCTTACTAGCTGGAAGTAAGGGAGATGGGGCATGAAGTTATTTCTAGGAGTTGGACACATACCAAGTTTAGCTCAGTTCTGGGCATCATTGAAATACCTATACAAACTTGTTCCTACATAGTAACTTGCATCTTTGAATGAGAATGTGCTTGCTTGCAGCAACGTGCTATATGTTCTGAATGCCCGAATTGGGAATCTGTGTCAAAACTTTGTTAGGAATTATGTGATCCTTACTAGCTGGAAGTAAGGGAGATGGGGCATGAAGTTATTTCTAGGAGTTGGACACATACCAAGTTTAGCTCAGTTCTGGGCATCTTTGAAATACCTATACAAACTTGTTCCTACATAGTAACTTGCATCTTTGAATGAGAAT
Organism: Diceros bicornis minor; assembly: GCF_020826845.1. NCBI lineage: Eukaryota > Metazoa > Chordata > Mammalia > Perissodactyla > Rhinocerotidae > Diceros > Diceros bicornis. Next base: position 620,310 of record NW_026691077.1, read on the forward strand.
GTGCTTGCTTACAGCAACGTGATATATGTTCTGAATGCCCGAATTGGCAATCTGTGTCAAAACTTTGTTAGGAATTATGTGATCCTTACTAGCTGGAAGTAAGGGAGATGGGGCATGAAGTTATTTCTAGGAGTTGGACACATACCAAGTTTAGCTCAGTTCTGGGCATCTTTGAAATACCTATACAAACTTGTTCCTACATAGTAACTTGCAACTTTGAATGAGAATGTGCTTGCTTGCAGCAACGTGCTATATGTTCTGAATGCCCGAATAGGGAATCTGTGTCAAAACTTTGTAAGGAATTATGTGATCCTTACTAGCTGGAAGTAAGGGAGATGGGGCATGAAGTTATTTCTAGGAGTTGGACACATACCAAGTTTAGCTCAGTTCTGGGCATCTTTGAAATACCTATACAAACTTGTTCCTACATAGTAACTTGCAACTTTGAATGAGAATGTGCTTGCTTACAGCAACGTGCTATATGTTCTGAATGCCCGTATTGGCAATCTGTGTCAAAACTTTGTTAGGAATTATGTGATCCTTACTAGCTGGAAGTAAGGGAGATGGGGCATGAACTTATTTCTAGGAGTTGGACACATACCAAGTTTAGCTCAGTTCTGGGCATCTTTGAAATACCTATACAAACTTGTTCCTACATAGTAACTTGCAACTTTGAATGAAAATGTGCTTGCTTACAGCAACGTGCTACATGTTCTGAATGCCCGAATTGGGAATCTGTGTCAAAACTTTGTTAGGAATTATGTGATCCTTACTAGCTGGAAGTAAGGGAGATGGAGCATGAAGTTATTTCTTGGAGTTGGACACATACCAAGTTTAGCTCAGTTCTGGGCATCTTTGAAATACTTATACAAACTTGTTCCTACCTGGTAACTTGCATCTTTGAATTAGAATGTGCTTGCTTGCAGCAACGTACTAAATGTTCTGAATGCCCGAATAGGGAATCTGTGTCAAAACTTTGTTAGAAATTATGTGATCCTTACTAGCTGGAAGTAAGGGAGATGGGGCATGAAGTTATTTCTAGGAGTTCGACACATACCAAGTTGAGCTCAGTTCTGGGCATCTTTGAAATACCTATACAAACTTGTTCCTACCTAGTAACTTGCATCTTTGAATGAGAATCTGCTTGCTTATAGCAACGTGCTATATGTTCTGAATGCCCGAATAGGGAATCTGTGTCAAAACTTTGTTAGGAATTATGTGATCCTTACTAGCTGGAAGTAAGGGAGATGGGGCATGAAGTTATTTCTAGGAGTTGGACACATACCAAGTTTAGCTCAGTTCTGGGCATCTTTGAAATACCTATACAAACTTGTTCCTACCTAGTAACTTGCAACTTTGAATGAAAACGTGCTTGCTTACAGCAACGTGCTATATGTTCTGAATGCCCGAATTGGGAATCTGTGTCAAAACTTTGTTAGGAATTATGTGATCCTTACTAGCTGGAAGTAAGGGAGATGGGGCATGAAGTTATTTCTAGGAGTTGGACACATACCAAGTTTAGCTCAGTTCTGGGCATCTTTGAAATACCTATACAAACTTGTTCCTACATAGTAACTTGCAACTTTGAATGAAAACGTGCTTGCTTACACCAACGTGCTATATGTTCTGAATGCCCGAATTGGGAATCTGTGTGAAAACATTGTTAGGAATTATGTGATCCTTACTAGCTGGAAGTAAGGGAGATGGGGCATGAAGTTATTTCTAGGAGTTGGACACATACCAAGTTTAGCTCAGTTCTGGGCATCTTTGAAATACCTATACAAACTTGTTCCTACATAGTAACTTGCATCTTTGAATGAGAATCTGCTTGCTTACAGCAACGTGCTATATGTTCTGAAGGCCCGAATTGGGAATCTGTGTCAAAACTTTGTTAGGAATTATGTGATCCTTACTAGCTGGAAGTAAGGGAGATGGGGCATGAAGTTATTTCTAGGAGTTGGACACATACCAAGTTTAGCTCAGTTCTGGGCATCTTTGAAATACCTATACAAACTTGTTCCTACATAGTATCTTGCAACTTTGAATGAGAATGTGCTTGCTTACAGCAACGTGCTATATGTTCTGAATGCCCGAATTGGGAATCTGTGTCAAAACTTTGTTAGGAATTATGTGATCCTTACTAGCTGGAAGTAAGGGAGATGGGGCATGAAGTTATTTCTAGGAGTTGGACACATACCAAGTTTAGCTCAGTTCTGGGCATCTTTGAAATACCTATACAAACTTGTTCCTACATAGTATCTTGCAACTTTGAATGAGAATGTGCTTGCTTACAGCAACGTGCTATATCTTCTGAATGCCCGAATTGGGAATCTGTGTCAAAACTTTGTTAGGAATTATGTGATCCTTACTAGCTGGAAGTAAGGGAGATGGGGCATGAAGTTATTTCTAGGAGTTGGACACATACCAAGTTTAGCTCAGTTCTGGGCATCTTTGAAATACCTATACAAACTTGTTCCTACATAGTAACTTGCATCTTTGAATGAGAATGTGCTTGCTTGCAGCAACGTGCTATATGTTCTGAATGCCCGAATTGGGAATCTGTGTCAAAACTTTGTTAGGAATTATGTGATCCTTACTAGCTGGAAGTAAGGGAGATGGGGCATGAAGTTATTTCTAGGAGTTGGACACATACCAAGTTTAGCTCAGTTCTGGGCATCTTTGAAATACCTATACAAACTTGTTCCTACATAGTAACTTGCATCTTTGAATGAGAATGTGCTTGCTTACAGCAACGTGATATATGTTCTGAATGCCCGAATTGGCAATCTGTGTCAAAACTTTGTTAGGAATTATGTGATCCCTACTAGCTGGAAGTAAGGGAGATGGGGCATGAAGTTATTTCTAGGAGTTGGACACATACCAAGTTTAGCTCAGTTCTGGGCATCTTTGAAATACCTATACAAACTTGTTCCTACATAGTAACTTGCAACTTTGAATGAGAATGTGCTTGCTTGCAGCAACGTGCTATATGTTCTGAATGCCCGAATAGGGAATCTGTGTCAAAACTTTGTAAGGAATTATGTGATCCTTACTAGCTGGAAGTAAGGGAGATGGGGCATGAAGTTATTTCTAGGAGTTGGACACATACCAAGTTTAGCTCAGTTCTGGGCATCTTTGAAATACCTATACAAACTTGTTCCTACATAGTAACTTGCAACTTTGAATGAGAATGTGCTTGCTTACAGCAACGTGCTATATGTTCTGAATGCCCGTATTGGCAATCTGTGTCAAAACTTTGTTAGGAATTATGTGATCCTTACTAGCTGGAAGTAAGGGAGATGGGGCATGAACTTATTTCTAGGAGTTGGACACATACCAAGTTTAGCTCAGTTCTGGGCATCTTTGAAATACCTATACAAACTTGTTCCTACATAGTAACTTGCAACTTTGAATGAAAATGTGCTTGCTTACAGCAACGTGCTACATGTTCTGAATGCCCGAATTGGGAATCTGTGTCAAAACTTTGTTAGGAATTATGTGATCCTTACTAGCTGGAAGTAAGGGAGATGGAGCATGAAGTTATTTCTTGGAGTTGGACACATACCAAGTTGAGCTCAGTTCTGGGCATCTTTGAAATACTTATACAAACTTGTTCCTACCTGGTAACTTGCATCTTTGAATTAGAATGTGCTTGCTTGCAGCAACGTACTAAATGTTCTGAATGCCCGAATAGGGAATCTGTGTCAAAACTTTGTTAGGAATTATGTGATCCTTACTAGCTGGAAGTAAGGGAGATGGGGCATGAAGTTATTTCTAGGAGTTGGACACATACCAAGTTGAGCTCAGTTCTGGGCATCTTTGAAATACCTATACAAACTTGTTCCTACCTAGTAACTTGCATCTTTGAACGAGAATCTGCTTGCTTATAGCAACGTGCTATATGTTCTGAATGCCCGAATAGGGAATCTGTGTCAAAACTTTGTTAGGAATTATGTGATCCTTACTAGCTGGAAGTAAGGGAGATGGGGCATGAAGTTATTTCTAGGAGTTGGACACATACCAAGTTTAGCTCAGTTCTGGGCATCTTTGAAATACCTATACAAACTTGTTCCTACATAGTAACTTGCAACTTTGAATGAAAACGTGCTTGCTTACAGCAACGTGCTATATGTTCTGAATGCCCGAATAGGGAATCTGTGTCAAAACTTTGTTAGGAATTATGTGATCCTCACTAGCTGGAAGTAAGGGAGATGGGGCATGAAGTTATTTCTAGGAGTTGGACACATACCAAGTTTAGCTCAGTTCTGGGCATCTTTGAAATACCTATACAAACTTGTTCCTACATAGTAACTTGCATCTTTGAATGAGAATGTGCTTGCTTGCAGCAACGTGCTATATGTTCTGAATGCCCGAATTGGGAATCTGTGTCAAAACTTTGTTAGGAATTATGTGATCCTCACTAGCTGGAAGTAAGGGAGATGGGGCATGAAGTTATTTCTAGGAGTTGGACACATAGCAAGTTTAGCTCAGTTCTGGGCATCTTCGAAATACCTATACAAACTTGTTCCTACATAGTAACTTGCATCTTTGAATGAGAATGTGCTTGCTTGCAGCAACGTGCTATATGTTCTGAATGCCCGAATTGGGAATCTGTGTCAAAACTTTGTTAGGAATTATGTGATCCTCACTAGCTGGAAGTAAGGGAGATGGGGCATGAAGTTATTTCTAGGAGTTGGACACATACCAAGTTTAGCTCAGTTCTGGGCATCTTCGAAATACCTATACAAACTTGTTCCTACATAGTAACTTGCAACTTTGAATGAGAATGTGCTTGCTTACAGCAACGTGCTATATGTTCTGAATGCCCGAATTGGGAATCTGTGTCAAAACTTTGTTAGGAATTATGTGATCCTTACTAGCTGGAAGTAAGGGAGATGGGGCATGAAGTTATTTCTAGGAGTTGGACACATACCAAGTTTAGCTCAGTTCTGGGCATCTTCGAAATACCTATACAAACTTGTTCCTACGTAGTAACTTGCATCTTTGAATGAGAATGTGCTTGCTTACAGCAACGTGATATATGTTCTGAATGCCCGAATTGGCAATCTGTGTCAAAACTTTGTTAGGAATTATGTGATCCTTACTAGCTGGAAGTAAGGGAGATGGGGCATGAAGTTATTTCTAGGAGTTGGACACATACCAAGTTTAGCTCAGTTCTGGGCATCTTCGAAATACCTATACAAACTTGTTCCTACATAGTAACTTGCATCTTTGAATGAGAATGTGCTTGCTTACAGCAACGTGCTATATGTTCTGAATGCCCGAATTGGCAATCTGTGTCAAAACTTTGTTAGGAATTATGTGATCCTTACTAGCTGGAAGTAAGGGAGATGGGGCATGAAGTTATTTCTAGGAGTTGGACACATACCAAGTTTAGCTCAGTTCTGGGCATCTTTGAAATACCTATACAAACTTGTTCCTACATAGTAACTTGCATCTTTGAATGAGAATGTGCTTGCTTGCAGCAAAGTGCTATATGTTCTGAATGCCCGAATTGGGAATCTGTGTCAAAACTTTGTTAGGAATTATGTGATCCTCACTAGCTGGAAGTAAGGGAGATGGGGCATGAAGTTATTTCTAGGAGTTGGACACATACCAAGTTTAGCTCAGTTCTGGGCATCTTCGAAATACCTATACAAACTTGTTCCTACATAGTAACTTGCAACTTTGAATGAGAATGTGCTTGCTTACAGCAACGTGCTATATGTTCTGAATGCCCGAATTGGGAATCTGTGTCAAAACTTTGTTAGGAATTATGTGATCCTTACTAGCTGGAAGTAAGGGAGATGGGGCATGAAGTTATTTCTAGGAGTTGGACACATACCAAGTTTAGCTCAGTTCTGGGCATCTTCGAAATACCTATACAAACTTGTTCCTACATAGTAACTTGCATCTTTGAATGAGAATGTGCTTGCTTGCAGCAACGTGCTATATGTTCTGAATGCCCGAATTGGGAATCTGTGTCAAAACTTTGTTAGGAATTATGTGATCCTCACTAGCTGGAAGTAAGGGAGATGGGGCATGAAGTTATTTCTAGGAGTTGGACACATACCAAGTTTAGCTCAGTTCTGGGCATCTTCGAAATACCTATACAAACTTGTTCCTACATAGTAACTAGCAACTTTGAATGAGAATGTGCTTGCTTACAGCAACGTGCTATATGTTCTGAATGCCCGAATTGGGAATCTGTGTCAAAACTTTGTTAGGAATTATGTGATCCTTACTAGCTGGAAGTAAGGGAGATGGGGCATGAAGTTATTTCTAGGAGTTGGACACATACCAAGTTTAGCTCAGTTCTGGGCATCTTCGAAATACCTATACAAACTTGTTCCTACATAGTAACTTGCATCTTTGAATGAGAATGTGCTTGCTTACAGCAACGTGATATATGTTCTGAATGCCCGAATTGGCAATCTGTGTCAAAACTTTGTTAGGAATTATGTGATCCTTACTAGCTGGAAGTAAGGGAGATGGGGCATGAAGTTATTTCTAGGAGTTGGACACATACCAAGTTTAGCTCAGTTCTGGGCATCTTCGAAATACCTATACAAACTTGTTCCTACATAGTAACTTGCATCTTTGAATGAGAATGTGCTTGCTTACAGCAACGTGCTATATGTTCTGAATGCCCGAATTGGCAATCTGTGTCAAAACTTTGTTAGGAATTATGTGATCCTTACTAGCTGGAAGTAAGGGAGATGGGGCATGAAGTTATTTCTAGGAGTTGGACACATACCAAGTTTAGCTCAGTTCTGGGCATCTTTGAAATACCTATACAAACTTGTTCCTACATAGTAACTTGCATCTTTGAATGAGAATGTGCTTGCTTGCAGCAACGTGCTATATGTTCTGAATGCCCGAATTGGGAATCTGTGTCAAAACTTTGTTAGGAATTATGTGATCCTCACTAGCTGGAAGTAAGGGAGATGGGGCATGAAGTTATTTCTAGGAGTTGGACACATACCAAGTTTAGCTCAGTTCTGGGCATCTTCGAAATACCTATACAAACTTGTTCCTACATAGTAACTTGCAACTTTGAATGAGAATGTGCTTGCTTACAGCAACGTGCTATATGTTCTGAATGCCCGAATTGGGAATCTGTGTCAAAACTTTGTTAGGAATTATGTGATCCTTACTAGCTGGAAGTAAGGGAGATGGGGCATGAAGTTATTTCTAGGAGTTGGACACATACCAAGTTTAGCTCAGTTCTGGGCATCTTCGAAATACCTATACAAACTTGTTCCTACATAGTAACTTGCATCTTTGAATGAGAATGTGCTGCTTACAGCAACGTGATATATGTTCTGAATGCCCGAATTGGCAATCTGTGTCAAAACTTTGTTAGGAATTATGTGATCCTTACTAGCTGGAAGTAAGGGAGATGGGGCATGAAGTTATTTCTAGGAGTTGGACACATACCAAGTTTAGCTCAGTTCTGGGCATCTTCGAAATACCTATACAAACTTGTTCCTACATAGTAACTTGCATCTTTGAATGAGAATGTGCTTGCTTACAGCAACGTGCTATATGTTCTGAATGCCCGAATTGGCAATCTGTGTCAAAACTTTGTTAGGAATTATGTGATCCTTACTAGCTGGAAGTAAGGGAGATGGGGCATGAAGATATTTCTAGGAGTTGGACACATACCAAGTTTAGCTCAGTTCTGGGCATCTTTGAAATACCTATACAAACTTGTTCCTACATAGTAACTTGCATCTTTGAATGAGAATGTGCTTGCTTACAGCAACGTGCTATATGTTCTGAATGCCCGAATTGGCAATCTGTGTCAAAACTTTGTTAGGAATTATGTGATCCTCACTAGCTGGAAGTAAGGGAGATGGGGCATGAAGTTATTTCTAGGAGTTGGACACATACCAAGTTTAGCTCAGTTCTGGGCATCTTCGAAATACCTATACAAACTTGTTCCTACATAGTAACTTGCAACTTTGAATGAGAATGTGCTTGCTTACAGCAACGTGCTATATGTTCTGAATGCCCGAATTGGGAATCTGTGTCAAAACTTTGTTAGGAATTATGTGATCCTTACTAGCTGGAAGTAAGGGAGATGGGGCATGAAGTTATTTCTAGGAGTTGGACACATACCAAGTTTAGCTCAGTTCTGGGCATCTTCGAAATACCTATACAAACTTGTTCCTACATAGTAACTTGCAACTTTGAATGAGAATGTGCTTGCTTGCAGCAACGTGCTATATGTTCTGAATGCCCGAATTGGGAATCTGTGTCAAAACTTTGTTAGGAATTATGTGATCCTCACTAGCTGGAAGTAAGGGAGATGGGGCATGAAGTTATTTCTAGGAGTTGGACACATACCAAGTTTAGCTCAGTTCTGGGCATCTTCGAAATACCTATACAAACTTGTTCCTACATAGTAACTTGCAACTTTGAATGAGAATGTGCTTGCTTACAGCAACGTGCTATATGTTCTGAATGCCCGAATTGGGAATCTGTGTCAAAACTTTGTTAGGAATTATGTGATCCTTACTAGCTGGAAGTAAGGGAGATGGGGCATGAAGTTATTTCTAGGAGTTGGACACATACCAAGTTTAGCTCAGTTCTGGGCATCTTCGAAATACCTATACAAACTTGTTCCTACATAGTAACTTGCAACTTTGAATGAGAATGTGCTTGCTTACAGCAACGTGCTATATGTTCTGAATGCCCGAATTGGGAATCTGTGTCAAAACTTTGTTAGGAATTATGTGATCCTTACTAGCTGGAAGTAAGGGAGATGGGGCATGAAGTTATTTCTAGGAGTTGGACACATACCAAGTATAGCTCAGTTCTGGGCATCTTCGAAATACCTATACAAACTTGTTCCTACATAGTAACTTGCATCTTTGAATGAGAATGTGCTGCTTACAGCAACGTGATATATGTTCTGAATGCCCGAATTGGCAATCTGTGTCAAAACTTTGTTAGGAATTATGTGATCCTTACTAGCTGGAAGTAAGGGAGATGGGGCATGAAGTTATTTCTAGGAGTTGGACACATACCAAGTTTAGCTCAGTTCTGGGCATCTTCGAAATACCTATACAAACTTGTTCCTACATAGTAACTTGCATCTTTGAATGAGAATGTGCTTGCTTACAGCAACGTGCTATATGTTCTGAATGCCCGAATTGGCAATCTGTGTCAAAACTTTGTTAGGAATTATGTGATCCTTACTAGCTGGAAGTAAGGGAGATGGGGCATGAAGTTATTTCTAGGAGTTGGACACATACCAAGTTTAGCTCAGTTCAGGGCATCTTTGAAATACCTATACAAACTTGTTCCTACATAGTAACTTGCATCTTTGAATGAGAATGTGCTTGCTTGCAGCAACGTGCTATATGTTCTGAATGCCCGAATAGGGAATCTGTGTCAAAACTTTGTTAGGAATTATGTGATCCTTACTAGCTGGAAGTAAGGGAGATGGGGCATGAAGTTATTTCTAGGAGTTGGACACATACCAAGTTTAGCTCAGTTCTGGGCATCTTTGAAATACCTATACAAACTTGTTCCTACATAGTAACTTGCATCTTTGAATGAGAATGTGCTTGCTTGCAGCAACGTGCTATATGTTCTGAATGCCCGAATAGGGAATCTGTGTCAAAACTTTGTTAGGAATTATGTGATCCTTACTAGCTGGAAGTAAGGGAGATGGGGCATGAAGTTATTTCTAGGAGTTGGACACATACCAAGTTTAGCTCAGTTCTGGGCATCTTTGAAATACCTATACAAACTTGTTCCTACATAGTAACTTGCATCTTTGAATGAGAATGTGCTTGCTTGCAGCAACGTGCTATATGTTCTGAATGCCCGAATTGGCAATCTGTGTCAAAACTTTGTTAGGAATTATGTGATCCTTACTAGCTGGAAGTAAGGGAGATGGGGCATGAAGTTATTTCTAGGAGTTGGACACATACCAAGTTTAGCTCAGTTCTGGGCATCTTTGAAATACCTATACAAACTTGTTCCTACATAGTAACTTGCATCTTTGAATGAGAATGTGCTTGCTTGCAGCAACGTGCTATATGTTCTGAATGCCCGAATTGGCAATCTGTGTCAAAACTTTGTTAGGAATTATGTGATCCTTACTAGCTGGAAGTAAGGGAGATGGGGCATGAAGTTATTTCTAGGAGTTGGACACATACCAAGTTTAGCTCAGTTCTGGGCATCTTTGAAATACCTATACAAACTTGTTCCTACATAGTAACTTGCATCTTTGAATGAGAATGTGCTTGCTTGCAGCAACGTGCTATATGTTCTGAATGCCCGAATAGGGAATCTGTGTCAAAACTTTGTTAGGAATTATGTGATCCTTACTAGCTGGAAGTAAGGGAGATGGGGCATGAAGTTATTTCTAGGAGTTGGACACATACCAAGTTTAGCTCAGTTCTGGGCATCTTTGAAATACCTATACAAACTTGTTCCTACATAGTAACTTGCAACTTTGAATGAGAATGTGCTTGCTTGCAGCAACGTGCTATATGTTCTGAATGCCCGAATTGGGAATCTGTGTCAAAACTTTGTTAGGAATTATGTGATCCTTACTAGCTGGAAGTAAGGGAGATGGGGCATGAAGTTATTTCTAGGAGTTGGACACATACCAAGTTTAGCTCAGTTCTGGGCATCTTCGAAATACCTATACAAACTTGTTCCTACATAGTAACTTGCATCTTTGAATGAGAATGTGCTTGCTTACAGCAACGTGATATATGTTCTGAATGCCCGAATTGGCAATCTGTGTCAAAACTTTGTTAGGAATTATGTGATCCTTACTAGCTGGAAGTAAGGGAGATGGGGCATGAAGTTATTTCTAGGAGTTGGACACATACCAAGTTTAGCTCAGTTCTGGGCATCTTCGAAATACCTATACAAACTTGTTCCTACATAGTAACTTGCATCTTTGAATGAGAATGTGCTTGCTTACAGCAACGTGCTATATGTTCTGAATGCCCGAATTGGCAATCTGTGTCAAAACTTTGTTAGGAATTATGTGATCCTTACTAGCTGGAAGTAAGGGAGATGGGGCATGAAGTTATTTCTAGGAGTTGGACACATACCAAGTTTAGCTCAGTTCTGGGCATCTTTGAAATACCTATACAAACTTGTTCCTACATAGTAACTTGCATCTTTGAATGAGAATGTGCTTGCTTGCAGCAACGTGCTATATGTTCTGAATGCCCGAATAGGGAATCTGTGTCAAAACTTTGTTAGGAATTATGTGATCCTTACTAGCTGGAAGTAAGGGAGATGGGGCATGAAGTTATTTCTAGGAGTTGGACACATACCAAGTTTAGCTCAGTTCTGGGCATCTTTGAAATACCTATACAAACTTGTTCCTACATAGTAACTTGCATCTTTGAATGAGAATGTGCTTGCTTGCAGCAACGTGCTATATGTTCTGAATGCCCGAATTGGGAATCTGTGTCAAAACTTTGTTAGGAATTATGTGATCCTTACTAGCTGGAAGTAAGGGAGATGGGGCATGAAGTTATTTCTAGGAGTTGGACACATACCAAGTTTAGCTCAGTTCTGGGCATCTTCGAAATACCTATACAAACTTGTTCCTACATAGTAACTTGCAACTTTGAATGAGAATGTGCTTGCTTGCAGCAACGTGCTATATGTTCTGAATGCCCGAATTGGGAATCTGTGTCAAAACTTTGTTAGGAATTATGTGATCCTTACTAGCTGGAAGTAAGGGAGATGGGGCATGAAGTTATTTCTAGGAGTTGGACACATACCAAGTTTAGCTCAGTTCTGGGCATCTTCGAAATACCTATACAAACTTGTTCCTACATAGTAACTTGCAACTTTGAATGAAAATGTGCTTGCTTACAGCAACGTGCTATATGTTCTGAATGCCCGAATTGGCAATCTGTGTCAAAACTTTGTTAGGAATTATGTGATCCTTACTAGCTGGAAGTAAGGGAGATGGGGCATGAAGTTATTTCTAGGAGTTGGACACATACCAAGTTTAGCTCAGTTCTGGGCATCTTCGAAATACCTATACAAACTTGTTCCTACATAGTAACTTGCAACTTTGAATGAAAATGTGCTTGCTTACAGCAACGTGCTATATGTTCTGAATGCCCGAATTGGCAATCTGTGTCAAAACTTTGTTAGGAATTATGTGATCCTTACTAGCTGGAAGTAAGGGAGATGGGGCATGAAGTTATTTCTAGGAGTTGGACACATACCAAGTTTAGCTCAGTTCTGGGCATCTTCGAAATACCTATACAAACTTGTTCCTACCTAGTAACTTGCAACTTTGAATGAAAATGTGCTTGCTTACATCAACGTGCTACATGTTCTGAATGCCCGAATTGGGAATCTGTGTCAAAACTTTCTTAGGAATTATGTGATCCTTACTAGCTGGAAGTAAGGGAGATGGGGCATGAAGTTATTTCTAGGAGTTGGACACATACCAAGTTTAGCTCAGTTCTGGGCATCTTTGAAATACCTATACAAACTTGTTCCTACATAGTAACTTGCAACTTTGAATGAGAATGTGCTTGCTTGCAGCAACGTGCTATATGTTCTGAATGCCCGAATTGGGAATCTGTGTCAAAACTTTGTTAGGAATTATGTGATCCTTACTAGCTGGAAGTAAGGGAGATGGGGCATGAAGTTATTTCTAGGAGTTGGACACATACCAAGTTTAGCTCAGTTCTGGGCATCTTCGAAATACCTATACAAACTTGTTCCTACATAGTAACTTGCATCTTTGAATGAGAATGTGCTTGCTTACAGCAACGTGATATATGTTCTGAATGCCCGAATTGGCAATCTGTGTCAAAACTTTGTTAGGAATTATGTGATCCTTACTAGCTGGAAGTAAGGGAGATGGGGCATGAAGTTATTTCTAGGAGTTGGACACATACCAAGTTTAGCTCAGTTCTGGGCATCTTCGAAATACCTATACAAACTTGTTCCTACATAGTAACTTGCATCTTTGAATGAGAATGTGCTTGCTTACAGCAACGTGCTATATGTTCTGAATGCCCGAATTGGCAATCTGTGTCAAAACTTTGTTAGGAATTATGTGATCCTTACTAGCTGGAAGTAAGGGAGATGGGGCATGAAGTTATTTCTAGGAGTTGGACACATACCAAGTTTAGCTCAGTTCTGGGCATCTTTGAAATACCTATACAAACTTGTTCCTACATAGTAACTTGCATCTTTGAATGAGAATGTGCTTGCTTGCAGCAACGTGCTATATGTTCTGAATGCCCGAATAGGGAATCTGTGTCAAAACTTTGTTAGGAATTATGTGATCCTTACTAGCTGGAAGTAAGGGAGATGGGGCATGAAGTTATTTCTAGGAGTTGGACACATACCAAGTTTAGCTCAGTTCTGGGCATCTTTGAAATACCTATACAAACTTGTTCCTACATAGTAACTTGCATCTTTGAATGAGAATGTGCTTGCTTGCAGCAACGTGCTATATGTTCTGAATGCCCGAATTGGGAATCTGTGTCAAAACTTTGTTAGGAATTATGTGATCCTTACTAGCTGGAAGTAAGGGAGATGGGGCATGAAGTTATTTCTAGGAGTTGGACACATACCAAGTTTAGCTCAGTTCTGGGCATCTTCGAAATACCTATACAAACTTGTTCCTACATAGTAACTTGCAACTTTGAATGAGAATGTGCTTGCTTGCAGCAACGTGCTATATGTTCTGAATGCCCGAATTGGGAATCTGTGTCAAAACTTTGTTAGGAATTATGTGATCCTTACTAGCTGGAAGTAAGGGAGATGGGGCATGAAGTTATTTCTAGGAGTTGGACACATACCAAGTTTAGCTCAGTTCTGGGCATCTTCGAAATACCTATACAAACTTGTTCCTACATAGTAACTTGCAACTTTGAATGAAAATGTGCTTGCTTACAGCAACGTGCTATATGTTCTGAATGCCCGAATTGGCAATCTGTGTCAAAACTTTGTTAGGAATTATGTGATCCTTACTAGCTGGAAGTAAGGGAGATGGGGCATGAAGTTATTTCTAGGAGTTGGACACATACCAAGTTTAGCTCAGTTCTGGGCATCTTCGAAATACCTATACAAACTTGTTCCTACATAGTAACTTGCAACTTTGAATGAAAATGTGCTTGCTTACAGCAACGTGCTATATGTTCTGAATGCCCGAATTGGCAATCTGTGTCAAAACTTTGTTAGGAATTATGTGATCCTTACTAGCTGGAAGTAAGGGAGATGGGGCATGAAGTTATTTCTAGGAGTTGGACACATACCAAGTTTAGCTCAGTTCTGGGCATCTTCGAAATACCTATACAAACTTGTTCCTACCTAGTAACTTGCAACTTTGAATGAAAATGTGCTTGCTTACATCAACGTGCTACATGTTCTGAATGCCCGAATTGGGAATCTGTGTCAAAACTTTCTTAGGAATTATGTGATCCTTACTAGCTGGAAGTAAGGGAGATGGGGCATGAAGTTATTTCTAGGAGTTGGACACATACCAAGTTTAGCTCAGTTCTGGGCATCTTTGAAATACCTATACAAACTTGTTCCTACATAGTAACTTGCATCTTTGAATGAGAATGTGCTTGCTTGCAGCAACGTGCTATATGTTCTGAATGCCCGAATTGGGAATCTGTGTCAAAACTTTGTTAGGAATTATGTGATCCTTACTAGCTGGAAGTAAGGGAGATGGGGCATGAAGTTATTTCTAGGAGTTGGACACATACCAAGTTTAGCTCAGTTCTGGGCATCTTTGAAATACCTATGCAAACTTGTTCCTACATAGTAACTTGCATCTTTGAATGAGAATGTGCTTGCTTACAGCAACGTGCTATATGTTCTGAATGCCCGAATTGGCAATCTGTGTCAAAACTTTGTTAGGAATTATGTGATCCTTACTAGCTGGAAGTAAGGGAGATGGGGCATGAAGTTATTTCTAGGAGTTGGACACATACCAAGTTTAGCTCAGTTCTGGGCATCTTTGAAATACCTATACAAACTTGTTCCTACATAGTAACTTGCATCTTTGAATGAGAATGTGCTTGCTTACAGCAACGTGCTATATGTTCTGAATGCCCGAATTGGCAATCTGTGTCAAAACTTTGTTAGGAATTATGTGATCCTTACTAGCTGGAAGTAAGGGAGATGGGGCATGAAGTTATTTCTAGGAGTTGGACACATACCAAGTTTAGCTCAGTTCTGGGCATCTTTGAAATACCTATACAAACTTGTTCCTACATAGTAACTTGCATCTTTGAATGAGAATGTGCTTGCTTGCAGCAACGTGCTATATGTTCTGAATGCCCGAATTGGGAATCTGTGTCAAAACTTTGTTAGGAATTATGTGATCCTTACTAGCTGGAAGTAAGGGAGATGGGGCATGAAGTTATTTCTAGGAGTTGGACACATACCAAGTTTAGCTCAGTTCTGGGCATCTTTGAAATACCTATACAAACTTGTTCCTACATAGTAACTTGCAACTTTGAATGAGAATGTGCTTGCTTGCAGCAACGTGCTATATGTTCTGAATGCCCGAATTGGGAATCTGTGTCAAAACTGTGTTAGGAATTATGTGATCCTTACTAGCTGGAAGTAAGGGAGATGGGGCATGAAGTTATTTCTAGGAGTTGGACACATACCAAGTTTAGCTCAGTTCTGGGCATCTTCGAAATACCTATACAAACTTGTTCCTACATAGTAACTTGCAACTTTGAATGAGAATGTGCTTGCTTGCAGCAACGTGCTATAAGTTCTGAATGCCCGAATTGGTAATCTGTGTCAAAACTGTGTTAGGAATTATGTGATCCTTACTAGCTGGAAGTAAGGGAGATGGGGCATGAAGTTATTTCTAGGAGTTGGACACATACCAAGTTTAGCTCAGTTCTGGGCATCTTTGAAATACCTATACAAACTTGTTCCTACATAGTAACACGCATCTTTGAATGAGAATGTGCTTGCTTGCAGCAACGTGATATATGTTCTGAATGCCCGAATTGGCAATCTGTGTCAAAACTTTGTTAGGAATTATGTGATCCTTACTAGCTGGAAGTAAGGGAGATGGGGCATGAAGTTATTTCTAGGAGTTGGACACATACCAAGTTTAGCTCAGTTCTGGGCATCTTCGAAATACCTATACAAACTTGTTCCTACATAGTAACTTGCATCTTTGAATGAGAATGTGCTTGCTTACAGCAACGTGCTATATGTTCTGAATGCCCGAATTGGCAATCTGTGTCAAAACTTTGTTAGGAATTATGTGATCCTTACTAGCTGGAAGTAAGGGAGATGGGGCATGAAGTTATTTCTAGGAGTTGGACACATACCAAGTTTAGCTCAGTTCTGGGCATCTTTGAAATACCTATACAAACTTGTTCCTACATAGTAACTTGCATCTTTGAATGAGAATGTGCTTGCTTGCAGCAACGTGCTATATGTTCTGAATGCCCGAATAGGGAATCTGTGTCAAAACTTTGTTAGGAATTATGTGATCCTTACTAGCTGGAAGTAAGGGAGATGGGGCATGAAGTTATTTCTAGGAGTTGGACACATACCAAGTTTAGCTCAGTTCTGGGCATCTTTGAAATACCTATACAAACTTGTTCCTACATAGTAACTTGCATCTTTGAATGAGAATGTGCTTGCTTGCAGCAACGTGCTATATGTTCTGAATGCCCGAATAGGGAATCTGTGTCAAAACTTTGTTAGGAATTATGTGATCCTTACTAGCTGGAAGTAAGGGAGATGGGGCATGAAGTTATTTCTAGGAGTTGGACACATACCAAGTTTAGCTCAGTTCTGGGCATCTTTGAAATACCTATACAAACTTGTTCCTACATAGTAACTTGCATCTTTGAATGAGAATGTGCTTGCTTGCAGCAACGTGCTATATGTTCTGAATGCCCGAATTGGCAATCTGTGTCAAAACTTTGTTAGGAATTATGTGATCCTTACTAGCTGGAAGTAAGGGAGATGGGGCATGAAGTTATTTCTAGGAGTTGGACACATACCAAGTTTAGCTCAGTTCTGGGCATCTTTGAAATACCTATACAAACTTGTTCCTACATAGTAACTTGCATCTTTGAATGAGAATGTGCTTGCTTGCAGCAACGTGCTATATGTTCTGAATGCCCGAATTGGCAATCTGTGTCAAAACTTTGTTAGGAATTATGTGATCCTTACTAGCTGGAAGTAAGGGAGATGGGGCATGAAGTTATTTCTAGGAGTTGGACACATACCAAGTTTAGCTCAGTTCTGGGCATCTTTGAAATACCTATACAAACTTGTTCCTACATAGTAACTTGCATCTTTGAATGAGAATGTGCTTGCTTGCAGCAACGTGCTATATGTTCTGAATGCCCGAATAGGGAATCTGTGTCAAAACTTTGTTAGGAATTATGTGATCCTTACTAGCTGGAAGTAAGGGAGATGGGGCCTGAAGTTATTTCTAGGAGTTGGACACATACCAAGTTTAGCTCAGTTCTGGGCATCTTTGAAATACCTATACAAACTTGTTCCTACATAGTAACTTGCATCTTTGAATGAGAATGTGCTTGCTTGCAGCAACGTGCTATATGTTCTGAATGCCCGAATTGGGAATCTGTGTCAAAACTTTGTTAGGAATTATGTGATCCTTACTAGCTGGAAGTAAGGGAGATGGGGCATGAAGTTATTTCTAGGAGTTGGACACATACCAAGTTTAGCTCAGTTCTGGGCATCTTTGAAATACCTATACAAACTTGTTCCTACATAGTAACTTGCAACTTTGAATGAGAATGTGCTTGCTTGCAGCAACGTGCTATATGTTCTGAATGCCCGAATTGGGAATCTGTGTCAAAACTTTGTTAGGAATTATGTGATCCTTACTAGCTGGAAGTAAGGGAGATGGGGCATGAAGTTATTTCTAGGAGTTGGACACATACCAAGTTTAGCTCAGTTCTGGGCATCTTCGAAATACCTATACAAACTTGTTCCTACATAGTAACTTGCATCTTTGAATGAGAATGTGCTTCCTTACAGCAACGTGATATATGTTCTGAATGCCCGAATTGGCAATCTGTGTCAAAACTTTGTTAGGAATTATGTGATCCTTACTAGCTGGAAGTAAGGGAGATGGGGCATGAAGTTATTTCTAGGAGTTGGACACATACCAAGTTTAGCTCAGTTCTGGGCATCTTCGAAATACCTATACAAACTTGTTCCTACATAGTAACTTGCATCTTTGAATGAGAATGTGCTTGCTTACAGCAACGTGCTATATGTTCTGAATGCCCGAATTGGCAATCTGTGTCAAAACTTTGTTAGGAATTATGTGATCCTTACTAGCTGGAAGTAAGGGAGATGGGGCATGAAGTTATTTCTAGGAGTTGGACACATACCAACTTTAGCTCAGTTCTGGGCATCTTTGAAATACCTATACAAACTTGTTCCTACATAGTAACTTGCATCTTTGAATGAGAATGTGCTTACTTGCAGCAACGTGCTATATGTTCTGAATGCCCGAATAGGGAATCTGTGTCAAAACTTTGTTAGGAATTATGTGATCCTTACTAGCTGGAAGTAAGGGAGATGGGGCATGAAGTTATTTCTAGGAGTTGGACACATACCAAGTTTAGCTCAGTTCTGGGCATCTTTGAAATACCTATACAAACTTGTTCCTACATAGTAACTTGCATCTTTGAATGAGAATGTGCTTGCTTGCAGCAACGTGCTATATGTTCTGAATGCCCGAATTGGGAATCTGTGTCAAAACTTTGTTAGGAATTATGTGATCCTTACTAGCTGGAAGTAAGGGAGATGGGGCATGAAGTTATTTCTAGGAGTTGGACACATACCAAGTTTAGCTCAGTTCTGGGCATCTTCGAAATACCTATACAAACTTGTTCCTACATAGTAACTTGCAACTTTGAATGAGAATGTGCTTGCTTGCAGCAACGTGCTATATGTTCTGAATGCCCGAATTGGGAATCTGTGTCAAAACTTTGTTAGGAATTATGTGATCCTTACTAGCTGGAAGTAAGGGAGATGGGGCATGAAGTTATTTCTAGGAGTTGGACACATACCAAGTTTAGCTCAGTTCTGGGCATCTTCGAAATACCTATACAAACTTGTTCCTACATAGTAACTTGCAACTTTGAATGAAAATGTGCTTGCTTACAGCAACGTGCTATATGTTCTGAATGCCCGAATTGGCAATCTGTGTCAAAACTTTGTTAGGAATTATGTGATCCTTACTAGCTGGAAGTAAGGGAGATGGGGCATGAAGTTATTTCTAGGAGTTGGACACATACCAAGTTTAGCTCAGTTCTGGGCATCTTCGAAATACCTATACAAACTTGTTCCTACATAGTAACTTGCAACTTTGAATGAAAATGTGCTTGCTTACAGCAACGTGCTATATGTTCTGAATGCCCGAATTGGCAATCTGTGTCAAAACTTTGTTAGGAATTATGTGATCCTTACTAGCTGGAAGTAAGGGAGATGGGGCATGAAGTTATTTCTAGGAGTTGGACACATACCAAGTTTAGCTCAGTTCTGGGCATCTTCGAAATACCTATACAAACTTGTTCCTACCTAGTAACTTGCAACTTTGAATGAAAATGTGCTTGCTTACATCAACGTGCTACATGTTCTGAATGCCCGAATTGGGAATCTGTGTCAAAACTTTGTTAGGAATTATGTGATCCTTACTAGCTGGAAGTAAGGGAGATGGGGCATGAAGTTATTTCTAGGAGTTGGACACATACCAAGTTTAGCTCACTTCTGGGCATCTTTGAAATACCTATACAAACTTGTTCCTACATAGTAACTTGCATCTTTGAATGAGAATGTGCTTGCTTGCAGCAACGTGCTATATGTTCTGAATGCCCGAATTGGGAATCTGTGTCAAAACTTTGTTAGGAATTATGTGATCCTTACTAGCTGGAAGTAAGGGAGATGGGGCATGAAGTTATTTCTAGGAGTTGGACACATACCAAGTTTAGCTCAGTTCTGGGCATCTTTGAAATACCTATGCAAACTTGTTCCTACATAGTAACTTGCATCTTTGAATGAGAATGTGCTTGCTTACAGCAACGTGCTATATGTTCTGAATGCCCGAATTGGCAATCTGTGTCAAAACTTTGTTAGGAATTATGTGATCCTTACTAGCTGGAAGTAAGGGAGATGGGGCATGAAGTTATTTCTAGGAGTTGGACACATACCAAGTTTAGCTCAGTTCTGGGCATCTTTGAAATACCTATACAAACTTGTTCCTACATAGTAACTTGCATCTTTGAATGAGAATGTGCTTGCTTACAGCAACGTGCTATATGTTCTGAATGCCCGAATTGGCAATCTGTGTCAAAACTTTGTTAGGAATTATGTGATCCTTACTAGCTGGAAGTAAGGGAGATGGGGCATGAAGTTATTTCTAGGAGTTGGACACATACCAAGTTTAGCTCAGTTCTGGGCATCTTTGAAATACCTATACAAACTTGTTCCTACATAGTAACTTGCATCTTTGAATGAGAATGTGCTTGCTTGCAGCAACGTGCTATATGTTCTGAATGCCCGAATTGGGAATCTGTGTCAAAACTTTGTTAGGAATTATGTGATCCTTACTAGCTGGAAGTAAGGGAGATGGGGCATGAAGTTATTTCTAGGAGTTGGACACATACCAAGTTTAGCTCAGTTCTGGGCATCTTTGAAATACCTATACAAACTTGTTCCTACATAGTAACTTGCAACTTTGAATGAGAATGTGCTTGCTTGCAGCAACGTGCTATATGTTCTGAATGCCCGAATTGGGAATCTGTGTCAAAACTGTGTTAGGAATTATGTGATCCTTACTAGCTGGAAGTAAGGGAGATGGGGCATGAAGTTATTTCTAGGAGTTGGACACATACCAAGTTTAGCTCAGTTCTGGGCATCTTCGAAATACCTATACAAACTTGTTCCTACATAGTAACTTGCAACTTTGAATGAGAATGTGCTTGCTTGCAGCAACGTGCTATAAGTTCTGAATGCCCGAATTGGGAATCTGTGTCAAAACTGTGTTAGGAATTATGTGATCCTTACTAGCTGGAAGTAAGGGAGATGGGGCATGAAGTTATTTCTAGGAGTTGGACACATACCAAGTTTAGCTCAGTTCTGGGCATCTTTGAAATACCTATACAAACTTGTTCCTACATAGTAACACGCATCTTTGAATGAGAATGTGCTTGCTTGCAGCAACGTGCTATATGTTCTGAATGCCCGAATTGGCAATCTGTGTCAAATCTTTGTTAGGAATTATGTGATCCTCACTAGCTGGAAGTAAGGGAGATGGGGCATGAAGTTATTTCTAGGAGTTGGACACATACCAAGTTTAGCTCAGTTCTGGGCATCTTTGAAATACCTATACAAACTTGTTCCTACATAGTAACTTGCAACTTTGAATGAGAATGTGCTTGCTTGCAGCAACGTGCTATATGTTCTGAATGCCCGAATAGGGAATCTGTGTCAAAACTTTGTTAGGAATTATGTGATCCTCACTAGCTGGAAGTAAGGGAGATGGGGCATGAAGTTATTTCTAGGAGTTGGACACATACCAAGTTTAGCTCAGTTCTGGGCATCTTTGAAATACCTATACAAACTTGTTCCTACATAGTAACTTGCAACTTTGAATGAGAATGTGCTTGCTTGCAGCAACGTGCTATATGTTCTGAATGCCCGAATTGGCAATCTGTGTCAAAACTTTGTTAGGAATTATGTGATCCTCACTAGCTGGAAGTAAGGGAGATGGGGCATGAAGTTATTTCTAGGAGTTGGACACATACCAAGTTTAGCTCAGTTCTGGGCATCTTTGAAATACCTATACAAACTTGTTCCTACATAGTAACTTGCAACTTTGAATGAGAATGTGCTTGCTTACAGCAACGTGCTATATGTTCTGAATGCCCGAATTGGGAATCTGTGTCAAAACTTTGTTAGGAATTATGTGATCCTCACTAGCTGGAAGTAAGGGAGATGGGGCATGAAGTTATTTCTAGGAGTTGGACACATACCAAGTTTAGCTCAGTTCTGGGCATCTTTGAAATACCTATACAAACTTGTTCCTACATAGTAACTTGCATCTTTGAATGAGAATGTGCTTGCTTACAGCAACGTGCTATATGTTCTGAATGCCCGAATTGGGAATCTGTGTCAAAACTTTGTTAGGAATTATGTGATCCTCACTAGCTGGAAGTAAGGGAGATGGGGCATGAAGTTATTTCTAGGAGTTGGACACATAGCAAGTTTAGCTCAGTTCTGGGCATCTTTGAAATACCTATACAAACTTGTTCCTACATAGTAACTTGCATCTTTGAATGAGAATGTGCTTGCTTACAGCAACGTGCTATATGTTCTGAATGCCCGAATTGGGAATCTGTGTCAAAACTTTGTTAGGAATTATGTGATCCTCACTAGCTGGAAGTAAGGGAGATGGGGCATGAAGTTATTTCTAGGAGTTGGACACATAGCAAGTTTAGCTCAGTTCTGGGCATCTTTGAAATACCTATACAAACTTGTTCCTACATAGTAACTTGCATCTTTGAATGAGAATCTGCTTCCTTACAGCAACGTGCTATATGTTCTGAATGCCCGAATTGGGAATCTGTGTCAAAACTTTGTTAGGAATTATGTGATCCTTACTAGCTGGAAGTAAGGGAGATGGGGCATGAAGTTATTTCTAGGAGTTGGACACATACCAAGTTTAGCTCAGTTCTGGGCATCTTTGAAATACCTATACAAACTTGTTCCTACATAGTAACTTGCATCTTTGAATGAGAATGTGCTTGCTTACAGCAACGTGCTATATGTTCTGAATGCCCGAATTGGGAATCTGTGTCAAAACTTTGTTAGGAATTATGTGATCCTTACTAGCTGGAAGTAAGGGAGATGGGGCAAGAAGTTATTTCTAGGAGTTGGACACATACCAAGTTTAGCTCAGTTCTGGGCATCTTTGAAATACCTATACAAACTTGTTCCTACGTAGTAACTTGCATCTTTGAATGAGAATGTGCTTGCTTACAGCAACGTGCTATATGTTCTGAATGCCCGAATTGGGAATCTGTGTCAAAACTTTGTTAGGAATTATGTGATCCTTACTAGCTGGAAGTAAGGGAGATGGGGCATGAAGTTATTTCTAGGAGTTGGACACATACCAAGTTTAGCTCAGTTCTGGGCATCTTTGAAATACCTATACAAACTTGTTCCTACATAGTATCTTGCAACTTTGAATGAGAATGTGCTTGCTTACAGCAACGTGCTATATGTTCTGAATGCCCGAATTGGGAATCTGTGTCAAAACTTGTTAGGAATTATGTGATCCTTACTAGCTGGAAGTAAGGGAGATGGGGCATGAAGTTATTTCTAGGAGTTGGACACATACCAAGTTTAGCTCAGTTCTGGGCATCTTTGAAATACCTATACAAACTTGTTCCTACATAGTAACTTGCATCTTTGAATGAGAATGTGCTTGCTTGCAGCAACGTGCTATATGTTCTGAATGCCCGAATTGGGAATCTGTGTCAAAACTTTGTTAGGAATTATGTGATCCTTACTAGCTGGAAGTAAGGGAGATGGGGCATGAAGTTATTTCTAGGAGTTGGACACATACCAAGTTTAGCTCAGTTCTGGGCATCTTTGAAATACCTATACAAACTTGTTCCTACATAGTAACTTGCATCTTTGAATGAGAATGTGCTTGCTTACAGCAACGTGCTATATGTTCTGAATGCCCGAATTGGCAATCTGTGTCAAAACTTTGTTAGGAATTATGTGATCCTTACTAGCTGGAAGTAAGGGAGATGGGGCATGAAGTTAGTTCTAGGAGTTGGACACATACCAAGTTTAGCTCAGTTCTGGGCATCTTTGAAATACCTATACAAACTTGTTCCTACCTAGTAACTTGCAACTTTGAATGAGAATGTGCTTGCTTACAGCAACGTGCTACATGTTCTGAATGCCCGAATTGGGAATCTGTGTCAAAACTTTGTTAGGAATTATGTGATCCTTACTAGCTGGAAGTAAGGGAGATGGAGCATGAAGTTATTTCTTGGAGTTGGACACATACCAAGTTGAGCTCAGTTCTGGGCATCTTTGAAATACTTATACAAACTTGTTCCTACCTGGTAACTTGCATCTTTGAATGAGAATGTGCTTGCTTGCAGCAACGTACTATATGTTCTGAATGCCCGAATAGGGAATCTGTGTCAAAACTTTGTTAGAAATTATGTGATCCTTACTAGCTGGAAGTAAGGGAGATGGGGCATGAAGTTATTTCTAGGAGTTGGACACATACCAAGTTGAGCTCAGTTCTGGGCATCTTTGAAATACCTATACAAACTTGTTCCTACCTAGTAACTTGCATCTTTGAATGAGAATCTGCTTGCTTACAGCAACGTGCTATATGTTCTGAATGCCCGAATAGGGAATCTGTGTCAAAACTTTGTTAGGAATTATGTGATCCTTACTAGCTGGAAGTAAGGGAGATGGGGCATGAAGTTATTTCTAGGAGTTGGACACATACCAAGTTTAGCTCAGTTCTGGGCATCTTTGAAATACCTATACAAACTTGTTCCTACCTAGTAACTTGCAACTTTGAATGAAAACGTGCTTGCTTACAGCAACGTGCTATATGTTCTGAATGCCCGAATTGGGAATCTGTGTCAAAACTTTGTTAGGAATTATGTGATCCTTACTAGCTGGAAGTAAGGGAGATGGGGCATGAAGTTATTTCTAGGAGTTGGACACATATCAAGTTTAGCTCAGTTCTGGGCATCTTTGAAATACCTATACAAACTTGTTCCTACATAGTAACTTGCAACTTTGAATGAAAACGTGCTTGCTTACACCAACGTGCTATATGTTCTGAATGCCCGAATTGGGAATCTGTGTGAAAACATTGTTAGGATTTATGTGATCCTTACTAGCTGGAAGTAAGGGAGATGGGGCATGAAGTTATTTCTAGGAGTTGGACACATACCAAGTTTAGCTCAGTTCTGGGCATCTTTGAAATACCTATACAAACTTGTTCCTACATAGTAACTTGCATCTTTGAATGAGAATCTGCTTGCTTACAGCAACGTGCTATATGTTCTGAATGCCCGAATTGGGAATCTGTGTCAAAACTTTGTTAGGAATTATGTGATCCTTACTAGCTGGAAGTAAGGGAGATGGGGCATGAAGTTATTTCTAGGAGTTGGACACATACCAAGTTTAGCTCAGTTCTGGGCATCTTTGAAATACCTATACAAACTTGTTCCTACATAGTAACTTGCATCTTTGAATGAGAATCTGCTTGCTTACAGCAACGTGCTATATGTTCTGAATGCCCGAATTGGGAATCTGTGTCAAAACTTTGTTAGGAATTATGTGATCCTTACTAGCTGGAAGTAAGGGAGATGGGGCAAGAAGTTATTTCTAGGAGTTGGACACATACCAAGTTTAGCTCAGTTCTGGGCATCTTTGAAATACCTATACAAACTTGTTCCTACATAGTAACTTGCATCTTTGAATGAGAATGTGCTTGCTTACAGCAACGTGCTATATGTTCTGAATGCCCGAATTGGGAATCTGTGTCAAAACTTTGTTAGGAATTATGTGATCCTTACTAGCTGGAAGTAAGGGAGATGGGGCATGAAGTTATTTCTAGGAGTTGGACACATACCAAGTTTAGCTCAGTTCTGGGCATCTTTGAAATACCTATACAAACTTGTTCCTACATAGTATCTTGCAACTTTGAATGAGAATGTGCTTGCTTACAGCAACGTGCTATATGTTCTGAATGCCCGAATTGGGAATCTGTGTCAAAACTTGTTAGGAATTATGTAATCCTTACTAGCTGGAAGTAAGGGACATTGGGCATGAAGTTATTTCTAGGAGTTGGACACATACCAAGTTTAGCTCAGTTCTGGGCATCTTTGAAATACCTATACAAACTTGTTCCTACATAGTAACTTGCATCTTTGAATGAGAATGTGCTTGCTTGCAGCAACGTGCTATATGTTCTGAATGCCCGAATTGGGAATCTGTGTCAAAACTTTGTTAGGAATTATGTGATCCTTACTAGCTGGAAGTAAGGGAGATGGGGCATGAAGTTATTTCTAGGAGTTGGACACATACCAAGTTTAGCTCAGTTCTGGGCATCTTTGAAATACCTATACAAACTTGTTCCTACATAGTAACTTGCATCTTTGAATGAGAATCTGCTTGCTTACAGCAACGTGATATATGTTGTGAATGCCCGAATTGGCAATCTGTGTCAAACTTTGTTAGGAATTATGTGATCCTTACTAGCTGGAAGTAAGGGAGATGGGGCATGAAGTTATTTCTAGGAGTTGGACACATACCAAGTTTAGCTCAGTTCTGGGCATCTTTGAAATACCTATACAAACTTGTTCCTACCTAGTAACTTGCAACTTTGAATGAAAATGTGCTTGCTTAAGCAACGTGCTACATGTTCTGAATGCCCGAATTGGGAATCTGTGTCAAAACTTTGTTAGGAATTATGTGATCCTTACTAGCTGGAAGTAAGGGAGATGGAGCATGAAGTTATTTCTTGGAGTTGGACACATACCAAGTTGAGCTCAGTTCTGGGCATCTTTGAAATACTTATACAAACTTGTTCCTACCTGGTAACTTGCATCTTTGAATGAGAATGTGCTTGCTTGCAGCAACGTACTATATGTTCTGAATGCCCGAATAGGGAATCTGTGTCAAAACTTTGTTAGAAATTATGTGATCCTTACTAGCTGGAAGTAAGGGTGATGGGGCATGAAGTTATTTCTAGGAGTTGGACACATACCAAGTTGAGCTCAGTTCTGGGCATCTTTGAAATACCTATACAAACTTGTTCCTACCTAGTAACTTGCATCTTTGAATGAGAATCTGCTTGCTTATAGCAACGTGCTATATGTTCTGAATGCCCGAATTGGGAATCTGTGTCAAAACTTTGTTAGGAAGTATGTGATCCTTACTAGCTGGAAGTAAGGGAGATGGGGCATGAAGTTATTTCTAGGAGTTGGACACATACCAAGTTTAGCTCAGTTCTGGGCATCTTTGAAATACCTATACAAACTTGTTCCTACCTAGTAACTTGCAACTTTGAATGAAAACGTGCTTGCTTACAGCAACGTGCTATAAGTTCTGAATGCCCGAATTGGGAATCTGTGTCTAAACTTTGTTAGGAATTATGTGATCCTTACTAGGTGGAAGTAAGGGAGATGGGGCATGAAGTTATTTCTAGGAGTTGGACACATATCAAGTTTAGCTCAGTTCTGGGCATATTTGAAATACCTATACAAACTTGTTCCTACATAGTAACTTGCAACTTTGAATGAAAACGTGCTTGCTTACACCAACGTGCTATATGTTCTGAATGCCCGAATTGGGAATCTGTGTGAAAACATTGTTAGGATTTATGTGATCCTTACTAGCTGGAAGTAAGGGAGATGGGGCATGAAGTTATTTCTAGGAGTTGGACACATACCAAGTTTAGCTCAGTTCTGGGCATCTTTGAAATACCTATACAAACTTGTTCCTACATAGTAACTTGCATCTTTGAATGAGAATCTGCTTGCTTACAGCAACGTGCTATATGTTCTGAATGCCCGAATTGGGAATCTGTGTCAAAACTTTGTTAGGAATTATGTGATCCTTACTAGCTGGAAGTAAGGGAGATGGGGCATGAAGTTATTTCTAGGAGTTGGACACATACCAAGTTTAGCTCAGTTCTGGGCATCTTTGAAATACCTATACAAACTTGTTCCTACATAGTATCTTGCAACTTTGAATGAGAATGTGCTTGCTTACAGCAACGTGCTACATGTTCTGAATGCCCGAATTGGGAATCTGTGTCAAAACTTTGTTAGGAATTATGTGATCCTTACTAGCTGGAAGTAAGGGAGATGGGGCATGAAGTTATTTCTAGGAGTTGGACACATACCAAGTTTAGCTCAGTTCTGGGCATCTTTGAAATACCTATACAAACTTGTTCCTACATAGTAACTTGCATCTTTGAATGAGAATGTGCTTGCTTGCAGCAACGTGCTATATGTTCTGAATGCCCGATTTGGGAATCTGTGTCAAAACTTTGTTAGGAATTATGTGATCCTTACTAGCTGGAAGTAAGGGAGATGGGGCATGAAGTTATTTCTAGGAGTTGGACACATACCAAGTTTAGCTCAGTTCTGGGCATCTTTGAAATACCTATACAAACTTGTTCCTACATAGTAACTTGCATCTTTGAATGAGAATGTGCTTGCTTACAGCAACGTGATATATGTTCTGAATGCCCGAATTGGCAATCTGTGTCAAAACTTTGTTAGGAATTATGTGATCCTTACTAGCTGGAAGTAAGGGAGATGGGGCATGAAGTTATTTCTAGGAGTTGGACACATACCAAGTTTAGCTCAGTTCTGGGCATCTTTGAAATACCTATACAAACTTGTTCCTACATAGTAACTTGCATCTTTGAATGAGAATCTGCTTGCTTACAGCAACGTGCTATATGTTCTGAATGCCCGAATTGGGAATCTGTGTCAAAACTTTGTTAGGAATTATGTGATCCTTACAAGCTGGAAGTAAGGGAGATGGGGCATGAAGTTATTTCTAGGAGTTGGACACATACCAAGTTTAGCTCAGTTCTGGGCATCTTTGAAATACCTATACAAACTTGTTCCTACATAGTATCTTGCAACTTTGAATGAGAATGTGCTACTTACAGCAACGTGCTACATGTTCTGAATGCCCGAATTGGGAATCTGTGTCAAAACTTTGTTAGGAATTATGTGATCCTTACTAGCTGGAAGTAAGGGAGATGGGGCATGAAGTTATTTCTAGGAGTTGGACACATACCAAGT
Source organism: Diceros bicornis minor (assembly GCF_020826845.1). NCBI lineage: Eukaryota > Metazoa > Chordata > Mammalia > Perissodactyla > Rhinocerotidae > Diceros > Diceros bicornis. The sequence goes on from NW_026691077.1 coordinate 649,181, forward strand.
TTAGCTCATTTCTGGGCATCTTTGAAATACCTATACAAACTTGTTCCTACATAGTAACTTGCATCTTTGAATGAGAATGTGCTTGCTTGCAGCAACGTGCTATATGTTCTGAATGCCCGAATAGGGAATCTGTGTCAAAACTTTGTTAGGAATTATGTGATCCTTACTAGCTGGAAGTAAGGGAGATGGGGCATGAAGTTATTTCTAGGAGTTGGACACATACCAAGTTTAGCTCAGTCCTGGGCATCTTTGAAATACCTATACAAACTTGTTCCTACATAGTAACTTGCATCTTTGAATGAGAATGTGCTTGCTTGCAGCAACGTGCTATATGTTCTGAATGCCCGAATAGGGAATCTGTGTCAAAACTTTGTTAGGAATTATGTGATCCTTACTAGCTGGAAGTAAGGGAGATGGGGCATGAAGTTATTTCTAGGAGTTGGACACATACCAAGTTTAGCTCAGTTCTGGGCATCTTTGAAATACCTATACAAACTTGTTCCTACATAGTAACTTGCATCTTTGAATGAGAATGTGCTTGCTTGCAGCAACGTGCTATATGTTCTGAATGCCCGAAAAGGGAATCTGTGTCAAAACTTTGTTAGGAATTATGTGATCCTTACTAGCTGGAAGTAAGGGAGATGGGGCATGAAGTTATTTCTAGGAGTTGGACACATACCAAGTTTAGCTCAGTTCTGGGCATCTTTGAAATACCTATACAAACTTGTTCCTACATAGTAACTTGCATCTTTGAATGAGAATGTGCTTTCTTGCAGCAACGTGCTATATGTTCTGAATGCCCGAATAGGGAATCTGTGTCAAAACTTTGTTAGGAATTATGTGATCCTTACTAGCTGGAAGTAAGGGAGATGGGGCATGAAGTTATTTCTAGGAGTTGGACACATACCAAGTTTAGCTCAGTTCTGGGCATCTTTGAAATACCTATACAAACTTGTTCCTACATAGTAACTTGCATCTTTGAATGAGAATGTGCTTGCTTACAGCAACGTGCTATATGTTCTGAATGCCCGAATTGGGAATCTGTGTCAAAACTTTGTTAGGAATTATGTGATCCTTACTAGCTGGAAGTAAGGGATATGGGGCATGAAGTTATTTCTAGGAGTTGGACACATACCAAGTTTAGCTCAGTTCTGGGCATCTTTGAAATACCTATACAAACTTGTTCCTACATAGTAACTTGCATCTTTGAATGAGAATGTGCTTGCTTACAGCAACGTGCTATATGTTCTGAATGCCCGAATTGGGAATCTGTGTCAAAACTTTGTTAGGAATTATGTGATCCTTACTAGCTGGAAGTAAGGGAGATGGGGCATGAAGTTATTTCTAGCAGTTGGACACATACCAAGTATAGCTCAGTTCTGGGCATCTTTGAAATACCTATACAAACTTGTTCCTACATAGTATCTTGCAACTTTGAATGAGAATGTGCTACTTACAGCAACGTGCTACATGTTCTGAATGCCCGAATTGGGAATCTGTGTCAAAACTTTGTTAGGAATTATGTGATCCTTACTAGCTGGAAGTAAGGGAGATGGGGCATGAAGTTATTTCTAGGAGTTGGACACATACCAAGTTTAGCTCATTTCTGGGCATCTTTGAAATACCTATACAAACTTGTTCCTACATAGTAACTTGCATCTTTGAATGAGAATGTGCTTGCTTGCAGGAACGTGCTATATGTTCTGAATGCCCGAATAGGGAATCTGTGTCAAAACTTTGTTAGGAATTATGTGATCCTTACTAGCTGGAAGTAAGGGAGATGGGGCATGAAGTTATTTCTAGGAGTTGGACACATACCAAGTTTAGCTCAGTCCTGGGCATCTTTGAAATACCTATACAAACTTGTTCCTACATAGTAACTTGCATCTTTGAATGAGAATGTGCTTGCTTGCAGCAACGTGCTATATGTTCTGAATGCCCGAATAGGGAATCTGTGTCAAAACTTTGTTAGGAATTATGTGATCCTTACTAGCTGGAAGTAAGGGAGATGGGGCATGAAGTTATTTCTAGGAGTTGGACACATACCAAGTTTAGCTCAGTTCTGGGCATCTTTGAAATACCTATACAAACTTGTTCCTACATAGTAACTTGCATCTTTGAATGAGAATGTGCTTGCTTGCAGCAACGTGCTATATGTTCTGAATGCCCGAAAAGGGAATCTGTGTCAAAACTTTGTTAGGAATTATGTGATCCTTACTAGCTGGAAGTAAGGGAGATGGGGCATGAAGTTATTTCTAGGAGTTGGACACATACCAAGTTTAGCTCAGTCCTGGGCATCTTTGAAATACCTATACAAACTTGTTCCTACATAGTAACTTGCATCTTTGAATGAGAATGTGCTTGCTTGCAGCAACGTGCTATATGTTCTGAATGCCCGAATAGGGAATCTGTGTCAAAACTTTGTTAGGAATTATGTGATCCTTACTAGCTGGAAGTAAGGGAGATGGGGCATGAAGTTATTTCTAGGAGTTGGACACATACCAAGTTTAGCTCAGTTCTGGGCATCTTTGAAATACCTATACAAACTTGTTCCTACATAGTAACTTGCATCTTTGAATGAGAATGTGCTTGCTTGCAGCAACGTGCTATATGTTCTGAATGCCCGAATTGGGAATCTGTGTCAAAACTTTGTTAGGAATTATGTGATCCTTACTAGCTGGAAGTAAGGGAGATGGGGCATGAAGTTATTTCTAGGAGTTGGACACATACCAAGTTTAGCTCAGTTCTGGGCATCTTTGAAATACCTATACAAACTTGTTCCTACATAGTAACTTGCAACTTTGAATGAGAATGTGCTTGCTTGCAGCAACGTGCTATATGTTCTGAATGCCCGAATAGGGAATCTGTGTCAAAACTTTGTTAGGAATTATGTGATCCTTACTAGCTGGAAGTAAGGGAGATGGGGCATGAAGTTATTTCTAGGAGTTGGACACATACCAAGTTTAGCTCAGTTCTGGGCATCTTCGAAATACCTATACAAACTTGTTCCTACATAGTAACTTGCAACTTTGAATGAAAATGTGCTTGCTTACAGCAACGTGATATATGTTCTGAATGCCCGAATTGGCAATCTGTGTCAAAACTTTGTTAGGAATTATGTGATCCTTACTAGCTGGAAGTAAGGGAGATGGGGCATGAAGTTATTTCTAGGAGTTGGACACATACCAAGTTTAGCTCAGTTCTGGGCATCTTCGAAATACCTATACAAACTTGTTCCTACCTAGTAACTTGCAACTTTGAATGAAAATGTGCTTGCTTACATCAACGTGCTACATGTTCTGAATGCCCGAATTGGGAATCTGTGTCAAAACTTTGTTAGGAATTATGTGATCCTTACTAGCTGGAAGTAAGGGAGATGGGGCATGAAGTTATTTCTAGGAGTTGGACACATACCAAGTTTAGCTCAGTTCTGGGCATCTTTGAAATACCTATACAAACTTGTTCCTACATAGTAACTTGCATCTTTGAATGAGAATCTGCTTGCTTACAGCAACGTGCTATATGTTCTGAATGCCCGAATTGGGAATCTGTGTCAAAACTTTGTTAGGAATTATGTGATCCTTACTAGCTGGAAGTAAGGGAGATGGGTCATGAAGTTATTTCTAGGAGTTGGACACATACCAAGTTTAGATCAGTTCTGGGCATCTTTGAAATACCTATGCAAACTTGTTCCTACATAGTAACTTGCATCTTTGAATGAGAATGTGCTTGCTTGCAGCAACGTGCTATATGTTCTGAATGCCCGAATTGGGAATCTGTGTCAAAACTTTGTTAGGAATTATGTGATCCTTACTAGCTGGAAGTAAGGGAGATGGGGCATGAAGTTATTTCTAGGAGTTGGACACATACCAAGTTTAGCTCAGTTCTGGGCATCTTTGAAATACCTATACAAACTTGTTCCTACATAGTAACTTGCATCTTTGAATGAGAATGTGCTTGCTTACAGCAACGTGATATATGTTCTGAATGCCCGAATTGGCAATCTGTGTCAAAACTTTGTTAGGAATTATGTGATCCTTACTAGCTGGAAGTAAGGGAGATGGGGCATGAATTTATTTCTAGGAGTTGGACACATACCAAGTTTAGCTCAGTTCTGGGCATCTTTGAAATACCTATACAAACTTGTTCCTACATAGTAACTTGCATCTTTGAATGAGAATGTGCTTGCTTACAGCAACGTGCTATATGTTCTGAATGCCCGAATTGGCAATCTGTGTCAAAACTTTGTTAGGAATTATGTGATCCTTACTAGCTGGAAGTAAGGGAGATGGGGCATGAAGTTATTTCTAGGAGTTGGACACATACCAAGTTTAGCTCAGTTCTGGGCATCTTTGAAATACCTATACAAACTTGTTCCTACATAGTAACTTGCATCTTTGAATGAGAATGTGCTTGCTTGCAGCAACGTGCTATATGTTCTGAATGCCCGAATAGGGAATCTGTGTCAAAACTTTGTTAGGAATTATGTGATCCTTACTAGCTGGAAGTAAGGGAGATGGGGCATGAAGTTATTTCTAGGAGTTGGACACATACCAAGTTTAGCTCAGTTCTGGGCATCTTTGAAATACCTATACAAACTTGTTCCTACATAGTAACTTGCATCTTTGAATGAGAATGTGCTTGCTTGCAGCAACGTGCTATATTTTCTGAATGCCCGAATTGGCAATCTGTGTCAAAACTTTGTTAGGAATTATGTGATCCTTACTAGCTGGAAGTAAGGGAGATGGGGCATGAAGTTATTTCTAGGAGTTGGACACATACCAAGTTTAGCTCAGTTCTGGGCATCTTCGAAATACCTATACAAACTTGTTCCTACATAGTAACTTGCAACTTTGAATGAGAATGTGCTTGCTTGCAGCAACGTGCTATATGTTCTGAATGCCCGAATTGGGAATCTGTGTCAAAACTGTGTTAGGAATTATGTGATCCTTACTAGCTGGAAGTAAGGGAGATGGGGCATGAAGTTATTTCTAGGAGTTGGACACATACCAAGTTTAGCTCAGTTCTGGGCATCTTTGAAATACCTATACAAACTTGTTCCTACATAGTAACATGCATCTTTGAATGAGAATGTGCTTGCTTGCAGCAACGTGCTATATGTTCTGAATGCCCGAATTGGGAATCTGTGTGAAAACATTGTTAGGATTTATGTGATCCTTACTAGCTGGAAGTAAGGGAGATGGGGCATGAAGTTATTTCTAGGAGTTGGACACATACCAAGTTTAGCTCAGTTCTGGGCATCTTTGAAATACCTATACAAACTTGTTCCTACATAGTAACTTGCATCTTTGAATGAGAATGTGCTTGCTTACAGCAACGTGCTATATGTTCTGAATGCCCGAATTGGCAATCTGTGTCAAAACTTTGTTAGGAATTATGTGATCCTTACTAGCTGGAAGTAAGGGAGATGGGGCATGAAGTTATTTCTAGGAGTTGGACACATACCAAGTTTAGCTCAGTTCTGGGCATCTTTGAAATACCTATACAAACTTGTTCCTACATAGTAACTTGCATCTTTGAATGAGAATGTGCTTGCTTGCAGCAACGTGCTATATGTTCTGAATGCCCGAATTGGGAATCTGTGTCAAAACTTTGTTAGGAATTATGTGATCCTTACTAGCTGGAAGTAAGGGAGATGGGGCATGAAGTTATTTCTAGGAGTTGGACACATACCAAGTTTAGCTCAGTTCTGGGCATCTTCGAAATACCTATACAAACTTGTTCCTACATAGTAACTTGCAACTTTGAATGAGAATGTGCTTGCTTGCAGCAACGTGCTATAAGTTCTGAATGCCCGAATTGGGAATCTGTGTCAAAACTGTGTTAGGAATTATGTGATCCTTACTAGCTGGAAGTAAGGGAGATGGGGCATGAAGTTATTTCTAGGAGTTGGACACATACCAAGTTTAGCTCAGTTCTGGGCATCTTTGAAATACCTATACAAACTTGTTCCTACATAGTAACACGCATCTTTGAATGAGAATGTGCTTGCTTGCAGCAACGTGCTATATGTTCTGAATGCCCGAATTGGCAATCTGTGTCAAATCTTTGTTAGGAATTATGTGATCCTTACTAGCTGGAAGTAAGGGAGATGGGGCATGAAGTTATTTCTAGGAGTTGGACACATACCAAGTTTAGCTCAGTTCTGGGCATCTTTGAAATACCTATACAAACTTGTTCCTACATAGTAACTTGCAACTTTGAATGAGAATGTGCTTGCTTGCAGCAACGTGCTATATGTTCTGAATGCCCGAATAGGGAATCTGTATCAAAACTTTGTTAGGAATTATGTGATCCTCACTAGCTGGAAGTAAGGGAGATGGGGCATGAAGTTATTTCTAGGAGTTGGACACATACCAAGTTTAGCTCAGTTCTGGGCATCTTTGAAATACCTATACAAACTTGTTCCTACATAGTAACTTGCAACTTTGAATGAGAATGTGCTTGCTTGCAGCAACGTGCTATATGTTCTGAATGCCCGAATAGGGAATCTGTGTCAAAATTTTGTTAGGAATTATGTGATCCTCACTAGCTGGAAGTAAGGGAGATGGGGCATGAAGTTATTTCTAGGAGTTGGACACATACCAAGTTTAGCTCAGTTCTGGGCATCTTTGAAATACCTATACAAACTTGTTCCTACATAGTAACTTGCAACTTTGAATGAGAATGTGCTTGCTTACAGCAACGTGCTATATGTTCTGAATGCCCGAATTGGGAATCTGTGTCAAAACTTTGTTAGGAATTATGTGATCCTCACTAGCTGGAAGTAAGGGAGATGGGGCATGAAGTTATTTCTAGGAGTTGGACACATACCAAGTTTAGCTCAGTTCTGGGCATCTTTGAAATACCTATACAAACTTGTTCCTACATAGTAACTTGCATCTTTGAATGAGAATGTGCTTGCTTACAGCAACGTGCTATATGTTGTGAATGCCCGAATTGGGAATCTGTGTCAAAACTTTGTTAGGAATTATGTGATCCTCACTAGCTGGAAGTAAGGGAGATGGGGCATGAAGTTATTTCTAGGAGTTGGACACATAGCAAGTTTAGCTCAGTTCTGGGCATCTTTGAAATACCTATACAAACTTGTTCCTACATAGTAACTTGGATCTTTGAATGAGAATCTGCTTCCTTACAGCAACGTGCTATATGTTCTGAATGCCCGAATTGGGAATCTGTGTCAAAACTTTGTTAGGAATTATGTGATCCTTACTAGCTGGAAGTAAGGGAGATGGGGCATGAAGTTATTTCTAGGAGTTGGACACATACCAAGTTTAGCTCAGTTCTGGGCATCTTTGAAATACCTATACAAACTTGTTCCTACATAGTAACTTGCATCTTTGAATGAGAATGTGCTTGCTTACAGCAACGTGCTATATGTTCTGAATGCCCGAATTGGGAATCTGTGTCAAAACTTTGTTAGGAATTATGTGATCCTTACTAGCTGGAAGTAAGGGAGATGGGGCAAGAAGTTATTTCTAGGAGTTGGACACATACCAAGTTTAGCTCAGTACTGGGCATCTTTGAAATACCTATACAAACTTGTTCCTACATAGTAACTTGCATCTTTGAATGAGAATGTGCTTGCTTACAGCAACGTGCTATATGTTCTGAATGCCCGAATTGGGAATCTGTGTCAAAACTTTGTTAGGAATTATGTGATCCTTACTAGCTGGAAGTAAGGGAGATGGGGCATGAAGTTATTTCTAGGAGTTGGACACATACCAAGTTTAGCTCAGTTCTGGGCATCTTTGAAATACCTATACAAACTTGTTCCTACATAGTATCTTGCAACTTTGAATGAGAATGTGCTTGCTTACAGCAACGTGCTATATGTTCTGAATGCCCGAATTGGGAATCTGTGTCAAAACTTGTTAGGAATTATGTGATCCTTACTAGCTGGAAGTAAGGGAGATGGGGCATGAAGTTATTTCTAGGAGTTGGACACATACCAAGTTTAGCTCAGTTCTGGGCATCTTTGAAATACCTATACAAACTTGTTCCTACATAGTAGCTTGCATCTTTGAATGAGAATGTGCTTGCTTGCAGCAACGTGCTATATGTTCTGAATGCCCGAATTGGGAATCTGTGTCAAAACTTTGTTAGGAATTATGTGATCCTTACTAGCTGGAATTAAGGGAGATGGGGCATGAAGTTATTTCTAGGAGTTGGACACATACCAAGTTTAGCTCAGTTCTGGGCATCTTTGAAATACCTATACAAACTTGTTCCTACATAGTAACTTGCATCTTTGAATGAGAATGTGCTTGCTTGCAGCAACGTGCTATATGTTCTGAATGCCCGAATTGGCAATCTGTGTCAAAACTTTGTTAGGAATTATGTGATCCTTACTAGCTGGAAGTAAGGGAGATGGGGCATGAAGTTATTTCTAGGAGTTGGACACATACCAAGTTTAGCTCAGTTCTGGGCATCTTTGAAATACCTATACAAACTTGTTCCTACCTAGTAACTTGCAACTTTGAATGAAAATGTGCTTGCTTACAGCAACGTGCTACATGTTCTGAATGCCCGAATTGGGAATCTGTGTCAAAACTTTGTTAGGAATTATGTGATCCTTACTAGCTGGAAGTAAGGGAGATGGGGCATGAAGTTATTTCTTGGAGTTGGACACATACCAAGTTGAGCTCAGTTCTGGGCATCTTTGAAATACTTATACAAACTTGTTCCTACCTGGTAACTTGCATCTTTGAATGAGAATGTGCTTGCTTGCAGCAACGTACTATATGTTCTGAATGCCCGAATAGGGAATCTGTGTCAAAACTTTGTTAGAAATTATGTGATCCTTACTAGCTGGAAGTAAGGGAGATGGGGCATGAAGTTATTTCTAGGAGTTGGACACATACCAAGTTGAGCTCAGTTCTGGGCATCTTTGAAATACCTATACAAACTTGTTCCTACCTAGTAACTTGCATCTTTGAATGAGAATCTGCTTGCTAATAGCAACGTGCTATATGTTCTGAATGCCCGAATAGGGAATCTGTGTCAAAACTTTGTTAGGAATTATGTGATCCTTACTAGCTGGAAGTAAGGGAGATGGGGCATGAAGTTATTTCTAGGAGTTGGACACATACCAAGTTTAGCTCAGTTCTGGGCATCTTTGAAATACCTATACAAACTTGTTCCTACCTAGTAACTTGCAACTTTGAATGAAAACGTGCTTGCTTACAGCAACGTGCTATATGTTCTGAATGCCCGAATTGGGAATCTGTGTCAAAACTTTGTTAGGAATTATGTGATCCTTACTAGCTGGAAGTAAGGGAGATGGGGCATGAAGTTATTTCTAGGAGTTGGACACATATCAAGTTTAGCTCAGTTCTGGGCATCTTTGAAATACCTATACAAACTTGTTCCTACATAGTAACTTGCAACTTTGAATGAAAACATGCTTGCTTACACCAACGTGCTATATGTTCTGAATGCCCGAATTGGGAATCTGTGTGAAAACATTGTTAGGATTTATGTGATCCTTACTAGCTGGAAGTAAGGGAGATGGGGCATGAAGTTATTTCTAGGAGTTGGACACATACCAAGTTTAGCTCAGTTCTGGGCATCTTTGAAATACCTATACAAACTTGTTCCTACATAGTAACTTGCATCTTTGAATGAGAATCTGCTTGCTTACAGCAACGTGCTATATGTTCTGAATGCCCGAATTGGGAATCTGTGTCAAAACTTTGTTAGGAATTATGTGATCCTTACTAGCTGGAAGTAAGGGAGATGGGGCATGAAGTTATTTCTAGGAGTTGGACACATACCAAGTTTAGCTCAGTTCTGGGCATCTTTGAAATACCTATACAAACTTGTTCCTACATAGTAACTTGCATCTTTGAATGAGAATCTGCTTGCTTACAGCAACGTGCTATATGTTCTGAATGCCCGAATTGGGAATCTGTGTCAAAACTTTGTTAGGAATTATGTGATCCTTACTAGCTGGAAGTAAGGGAGATGGGGCAAGAAGTTATTTCTAGGAGTTGGACACATACCAAGTTTAGCTCAGTTCTGGGCATCTTTGAAATACCTATACAAACTTGTTCCTACATAGTAACTTGCATCTTTGAATGAGAATGTGCTTGCTTACAGCAACGTGCTATATGTTCTGAATGCCCGAATTGGGAATCTGTGTCAAAACTTTGTTAGGAATTATGTGATCCTTACTAGCTGGAAGTAAGGGAGATGGGGCATGAAGTTATTTCTAGGAGTTGGACACATACCAAGTTTAGCTCAGTTCTGGGCATCTTTGAAATACCTATACAAACTTGTTCCTACATAGTATCTTGCAACTTTGAATGAGAATGTGCTTGCTTACAGCAACGTGCTATATGTTCTGAATGCCCGAATTGGGAATCTGTGTCAAAACTTGTTAGGAATTATGTGATCCTTACTAGCTGGAAGTAAGGGAGATGGGGCATGAAGTTATTTCTAGGAGTTGGACACATACCAAGTTTAGCTCAGTTCTGGGCATCTTTGAAATACCTATACAAACTTGTTCCTACATAGTAACTTGCATCTTTGAATGAGAATGTGCTTGCTTGCAGCAACGTGCTATATGTTCTGAATGCCCGAATTGGGAATCTGTGTCAAAACTTTGTTAGGAATTATGTGATCCTTACTAGCTGGAAGTAAGGGAGATGGGGCATGAAGTTATTTCTAGGAGTTGGACACATACCAAGTTTAGCTCAGTTCTGGGCATCTTTGAAATACCTATACAAACTTGTTCCTACATAGTAACTTGCATCTTTGAATGAGAATGTGCTTGCTTACAGCAACGTGCTATATGTTCTGAATGCCCGAATTGGCAATCTGTGTCAAAACTTTGTTAGGAATTATGTGATCCTTACTAGCTGGAAGTAAGGGAGATGGGGCATGAAGTTATTTCTAGGAGTTGGACACATACCAAGTTTAGCTCAGTTCTGGGCATCTTTGAAATACCTATACAAACTTGTTCCTACATAGTAACTTGCATCTTTGAATGAGAATGTGCTTGCTTACAGCAACGTGCTATATGTTCTGAATGCCCGAATTGGCAATCTGTGTCAAAACTTTGTTAGGAATTATGTGATCCTTACTAGCTGGAAGTAAGGGAGATGGGGCATGAAGTTATTTCTAGGAGTTGGACACATACCAAGTTTAGCTCAGTTCTGGGCATCTTTGAAATACCTATACAAACTTGTTCCTACCTAGTAACTTGCAACTTTGAATGAAAATGTGCTTGCTTACAGCAACGTGCTACATGTTCTGAATGCCCGAATTGGGAATCTGTGTCAAAACTTTGTTAGGAATTATGTGATCCTTACTAGCTGGAAGTAAGGGAGATGGAGCATGAAGTTATTTCTTGGAGTTGGACACATACCAAGTTGAGCTCAGTTCTGGGCATCTTTGAAATACTTATACAAACTTGTTCCTACCTGGTAACTTGCATCTTTGAATGAGAATGTGCTTGCTTGCAGCAACGTACTATATGTTCTGAATGCCCGAATAGGGAATCTGTGTCAAAACTTTGTTAGAAATTATGTGATCCTTACTAGCTGGAAGTAAGGGAGATGGGGCATGAAGTTATTTCTAGGAGTTGGACACATACCAAGTTGAGCTCAGTTCTGGGCATCTTTGAAATACCTATACAAACTTGTTCCTACCTAGTAACTTGCATCTTTGAATGAGAATCTGCTTGCTTATAGCAACGTGCTATATGTTCTGAATGCCCGAATAGGGAATCTGTGTCAAAACTTTGTTAGGAATTATGTGATCCTTACTAGCTGGAAGTAAGGGAGATGGGGCATGAAGTTATTTCTAGGAGTTGGACACATACCAAGTTTAGCTCAGTTCTGGGCATCTTTGAAATACCTATACAAACTTGTTCCTACCTAGTAACTTGCAACTTTGAATGAAAACGTGCTTGCTTACAGCAACGTGCTATATGTTCTGAATGCCCGAATTGGGAATCTGTGTCAAAACTTTGTTAGGAATTATGTGATCCTTACTAGCTGGAAGTAAGGGAGATGGGGCATGAAGTTATTTCTAGGAGTTGGACACATATCAAGTTTAGCTCAGTTCTGGGCATCTTTGAAATACCTATACAAACTTGTTCCTACATAGTAACTTGCAACTTTGAATGAAAACGTGCTTGCTTACACCAACGTTCTATATGTTCTGAATGCCCGAATTGGGAATCTGTGTGAAAACATTGTTAGGATTTATGTGATCCTTACTAGCTGGAAGTAAGGGAGATGGGGCATGAAGTTATTTCTAGGAGTTGGACACATACCAAGTTTAGCTCAGTTCTGGGCATCTTTGAAATACCTATACAAACTTGTTCCTACATAGTAACTTGCATCTTTGAATGAGAATCTGCTTGCTTGCAGCAACGTGCTATATGTTCTGAATGCCCGAAAAGGGAATCTGTGTCAAAACTTTGTTAGGAATTATGTGATCCTTACTAGCTGGAAGTAAGGGAGATGGGGCATGAAGTTATTTCTAGGAGTTGGACACATACCAAGTTTAGCTCAGTTCTGGGCATCTTTGAAATACCTATACAAACTTGTTCCTACATAGTAACTTGCATCTTTGAATGAGAATGTGCTTGCTTGCAGCAACGTGCTATATGTTCTGAATGCCCGAATAGGGAATCTGTGTCAAAACTTTGTTAGGAATTATGTGATCCTTACTAGCTGGAAGTAAGGGAGATGGGGCATGAAGTTATTTCTAGGAGTTGGACACATACCAAGTTTAGCTCAGTTCTGGGCATCTTTGAAATACCTATACAAACTTGTTCCTACATAGTAACTTGCATCTTTGAATGAGAATGTGCTTGCTTACAGCAACGTGCTATATGTTCTGAATGAGCGAATTGGGAATCTGTGTCAAAACTTTGTTAGGAATTATGTGATCCTTACTAGCTGGAAGTAAGGGAGATGGGGCATGAAGTTATTTCTAGGAGTTGGACACATACCAAGTTTAGCTCAGTTCTGGGCATCTTTGAAATACCTATACAAACTTGTTCCTACATAGTAACTTGCATCTTTGAATGAGAATGTGCTTGCTTACAGCAACGTGCTATATGTTCTGAATGCCCGAATTGGGAATCTGTGTCAAAACTTTGTTAGGAATTTTGTGATCCTTACTAGCTGGAAGTAAGGGAGATGTGGCATGAAGTTATTTCTAGCAGTTGGACACATACCAAGTATAGCTCAGTTCTGGGCATCTTTGAAATACCTATACAAACTTGTTCCTACATAGTATCTTGCAACTTTGAATGAGAATGTGCTACTTACAGCAACGTGCTACATGTTCTGAATGCTCGAATTGGGAATCTGTGTCAAAACTTTGTTAGAAATTATGTGATCCTTACTAGCTGGAAGTAAGGGAGATGGGGCATGAAGTTATTTCTAGGAGTTGGACACATACCAAGTTTAGCTCAGTTCTGGGCATCTTTGAAATACCTATACAAACTTGTTCCTACATAGTAACTTGCAACTTTGAATGAGAATGTGCTTGCTTGCAGCAACGTGCTATATGTTCTGAATGCCCGAATTGGGAATCTGTGTCAAAACTTTGTTAGGAATTATGTGATCCTTACTAGCTGGAAGTAAGGGAGATGGGGCATGAAGTTATTTCTAGGAGTTGGACACATACCAAGTTTAGCTCAGTTCTGGGCATCTTCGAAATACCTATACAAACTTGTTCCTACATAGTAACTTGCAACTTTGAATGAAAATGTGCTTGCTTACAGCAACGTGATATATGTTCTGAATGCCCGAATTGGCAATCTGTGTCAAAACTTTGTTAGGAATTATGTGATCCTTACTAGCTGGAAGTAAGGGAGATGGGGCATGAAGTTATTTCTAGGAGTTGGACACATACCAAGTTTAGCTCAGTTCTGGGCATCTTCGAAATACCTATACAAACTTGTTCCTACCTAGTAACTTGCAACTTTGAATGAAAATGTGCTTGCTTACATCAACGTGCTACATGTTCTGAATGCCCGAATTGGGAATCTGTGTCAAAACTTTGTTAGGAATTATGTGATCCTTACTAGCTGGAAGTAAGGGAGATGGGGCATGAAGTTATTTCTAGGAGTTGGACACATACCAAGTTTAGCTCAGTTCTGGGCATCTTTGAAATACCTATACAAACTTGTTCCTACATAGTAACTTGCATCTTTGAATGAGAATCTGCTTGCTTACAGCAACGTGCTATATGTTCTCAATGCCCGAATTGGGAATCTGTGTCAAAACTTTGTTAGGAATTATGTGATCCTTACTAGCTGGAAGTAAGGCAGATGGGGCATGAAGTTATTTCTAGGAGTTGGACACATACCAAGTTTAGCTCAGTTCTGGGCATCTTTGAAATACCTATGCAAACTTTTTCCTACATAGTAACTTGCATCTTTGAATGAGAATGTGCTTGCTTGCAGCAACGTGCTATATGTTCTGAATGCCCGAATTGGGAATCTGTGTCAAAACTTTGTTAGGAATTATGTGATCCTTACTAGCTGGAAGTAAGGGAGATGGGGCATGAAGTTATTTCTAGGAGTTGGACACATACCAAGTTTAGCTCAGTTCTGGGCATCTTTGAAATACCTATACAAACTTGTTCCTACATAGTAACTTGCATCTTTGAATGAGAATGTGCTTGCTTACAGCAACGTGCTATATGTTCTGAATGCCCGAATTGGCAATCTGTGTCAAAACTTTGTTAGGAATTATGTGATCCTTACTAGCTGGAAGTAAGGGAGATGGGGCATGAAGTTATTTCTAGGAGTTGGACACATACCAAGTTTAGCTCAGTTCTGGGCATCTTTGAAATACCTATACAAACTTGTTCCTACATAGTAACTTGCATCTTTGAATGAGAATGTGCTTGCTTACAGCAACGTGCTATATGTTCTGAATGCCCGAATTGGCAATCTGTGTCAAAACTTTGTTAGGAATTATGTGATCCTTACTAGCTGGAAGTAAGGGAGATGGGGCATGAAGTTATTTCTAGGAGTTGGACACATACCAAGTTTAGCTCAGTTCTGGGCATCTTTGAAATACCTATACAAACTTGTTCCTACATAGTAACTTGCATCTTTGAATGAGAATGTGCTTGCTTGCAGCAACGTGCTATATGTTCTGAATGCCCGAATAGGGAATCTGTGTCAAAACTTTGTTAGGAATTATGTGATCCTTACTAGCTGGAAGTAAGGGAGATGGGGCATGAAGTTATTTCTAGGAGTTGGACACATACCAAGTTTAGCTCAGTTCTGGGCATCTTTGAAATACCTATACAAACTTGTTCCTACATAGTAACTTGCATCTTTGAATGAGAATGTGCTTGCTTGCAGCAACGTGCTATATGTTCTGAATGCCCGAATAGGGAATCTGTGTCAAAACTTTGTTAGGAATTATGTGATCCTTACTAGCTGGAAGTAAGGGAGATGGGGCATGAAGTTATTTCTAGGAGTTGGACACATACCAAGTTTAGCTCAGTTCTGGGCATCTTCGAAATACCTATACAAACTTGTTCCTACATAGTAACTTGCAACTTTGAATGAGAATGTGCTTGCTTGCAGCAACGTGCTATATGTTCTGAATGCCCGAATTGGGAATCTGTGTCAAAACTGTGTTAGGAATTATGTGATCCTTACTAGCTGGAAGTAAGGGAGATGGGGCATGAAGTTATTTCTAGGAGTTGGACACATACCAAGTTTAGCTCAGTTCTGGGCATCTTTGAAATACCTATACAAACTTGTTCCTACATAGTAACATGCATCTTTGAATGAGAATGTGCTTGCTTGCAGCAACGTGCTATATGTTCTGAATGCCCGAATTGGCAATCTGTGTCAAATCTTTGTTAGGAATTATGTGATCCTCACTAGCTGGAAGTAAGGGAGATGGGGCATGAAGTTATTTCTAGGAGTTGGACACATATCAAGTTTAGCTCAGTTCTGGGCATCTTTGAAATACCTATACAAACTTGTTCCTACATAGTAACTTGCAACTTTGAATGAGAATGTGCTTGCTTGCAGCAACGTGCTATATGTTCTTAATGCCCGAATAGGGAATCTGTGTCAAAACTTTGTTAGGAATTATGTGATCCTCACTAGCTGGAAGTAAGGGAGATGGGGCATGAAGTTATTTCTAGGAGTTGGACACATACCAAGTTTAGCTCAGTTCTGGGCATCTTTGAAATACCTATACAAACTTGTTCCTACATAGTAACTTGCAACTTTGAATGAGAATGTGCTTGCTTGCAGCAACGTGCTATATGTTCTGAATGCCCGAATAGGGAATCTGTGTCAAAACTTTGTTAGGAATTATGTGATCCTCACTAGCTGGAAGTAAGGGAGATGGGGCATGAAGTTATTTCTAGGAGTTGGACACATACCAAGTTTAGCTCAGTTCTGGGCATCTTTGAAATACCTATACAAACTTGTTCCTACATAGTAACTTGCAACTTTGAATGAGAATGTGCTTGCTTACAGCAACGTGCTATATGTTCTGAATGCCCGAATTGGCAATCTGTGTCAAAACTTTGTTAGGAATTATGTGATCCTCACTAGCTGGAAGTAAGGGAGATGGGGCATGAAGTTATTTCTAGGAGTTGGACACATACCAAGTTTAGCTCAGTTCTGGGCATCTTTGAAATACCTATACAAACTTGTTCCTACATAGTAACTTGCAACTTTGAATGAGAATGTGCTTGCTTACAGCAACGTGCTATATGTTCTGAATGCCCGAATTGGGAATCTGTGTCAAAACTTTGTTAGGAATTATGTGATCCTCACTAGCTGGAAGTAAGGGAGATGGGGCATGAAGTTATTTCTAGGAGTTGGACACATACCAAGTTTAGCTCAGTTCTGGGCATCTTTGAAATACCTATACAAACTTGTTCCTACATAGTAACTTGCATCTTTGAATGAGAATGTGCTTGCTTACAGCAACGTGCTATATGTTCTGAATGCCCGAATTGGGAATCTGTGTCAAAACTTTGTTAGGAATTATGTGATCCTCACTAGCTGGAAGTAAGGGAGATGGGGCATGAAGTTATTTCTAGGAGTTGGACACATAGCAAGTTTAGCTCAATTCTGGGCATCTTTGAAATACCTATACAAACTTGTTCCTACATAGTAACTTGCATCTTTGAATGAGAATCTGCTTCCTTACAGCAACGTGCTATATGTTCTGAATGCCCGAATTGGGAATCTGTGTCAAAACTTTGTTAGGAATTATGTGATCCTTACTAGCTGGAAGTAAGGGAGATGGGGCATGAAGTTATTTCTAGGAGTTGGACACATACCAAGTTTAGCTCAGTTCTGGGCATCTTTGAAATACCTATACAAACTTGTTCCTACATAGTAACTTGCATCTTTGAATGAGAATCTGCTTGCTTACAGCAACGTGCTATATGTTCTGAATGCCCGAATTGGGAATCTGTGTCAAAACTTTGTTAGGAATTATGTGATCCTTACTAGCTGGAAGTAAGGGAGATGGGGCAAGAAGTTATTTCTAGGAGTTGGACACATACCAAGTTTAGCTCAGTTCTGGGCATCTTTGAAATACCTATACAAACTTGTTCCTACATAGTAACTTGCATCTTTGAATGAGAATGTGCTTGCTTACAGCAACGTGCTATATGTTCTGAATGCCCGAATTGGGAATCTGTGTCAAAACTTTGTTAGGAATTATGTGATCCTTACTAGCTGGAAGTAAGGGAGATGGGGCATGACGTTATTTCTAGGAGTTGGACACATACCAAGTTTAGCTCAGTTCTGGGCATCTTTGAAATACCTATACAAACTTGTTCCTACATAGTATCTTGCAACTTTGAATGAGAATGTGCTTGCTTACAGCAACGTGCTATATGTTCTGAATGCCCGAATTGGGAATCTGTGTCAAAACTTTGTTAGGAATTATGTGATCCTTACTAGCTGGAAGTAAGGGAGATGGGGCATGAAGTTATTTCTAGGAGTTGGACACATACCAAGTTTAGCTCAGTTCTGGGCATCTTTGAAATACCTATACAAACTTGTTCCTACATAGTAACTTGCATCTTTGAATGAGAATGTGCTTGCTTGCAGCAACGTGCTATATGTTCTGAATGCCCGAATTGGGAATCTGTGTCAAAACTTTGTTAGGAATTATGTGATCCTTACTAGCTGGAAGTAAGGGAGATGGGGCATGAAGTTATTTCTAGGAGTTGGACACATATCAAGTTTAGCTCAGTTCTGGGCATCTTTGAAATACCTATACAAACTTGTTCCTACATAGTAACTTGCAACTTTGAATGAGAATGTGCTTGCTTGCAGCAACGTGCTATATGTTCTTAATGCCCGAATAGGGAATCTGTGTCAAAACTTTGTTAGGAATTATGTGATCCTCACTAGCTGGAAGTAAGGGAGATGGGGCATGAAGTTATTTCTAGGAGTTGGACACATACCAAGTTTAGCTCAGTTCTGGGCATCTTTGAAATACCTATACAAACTTGTTCCTACATAGTAACTTGCAACTTTGAATGAGAATGTGCTTGCTTGCAGCAACGTGCTATATGTTCTGAATGCCCGAATAGGGAATCTGTGTCAAAACTTTGTTAGGAATTATGTGATCCTCACTAGCTGGAAGTAAGGGAGATGGGGCATGAAGTTATTTCTAGGAGTTGGACACATACCAAGTTTAGCTCAGTTCTGGGCATCTTTGAAATACCTATACAAACTTGTTCCTACATAGTAACTTGCAACTTTGAATGAGAATGTGCTTGCTTACAGCAACGTGCTATATGTTCTGAATGCCCGAATTGGCAATCTGTGTCAAAACTTTGTTAGGAATTATGTGATCCTCACTAGCTGGAAGTAAGGGAGATGGGGCATGAAGTTATTTCTAGGAGTTGGACACATACCAAGTTTAGCTCAGTTCTGGGCATCTTTGAAATACCTATACAAACTTGTTCCTACATAGTAACTTGCAACTTTGAATGAGAATGTGCTTGCTTACAGCAACGTGCTATATGTTCTGAATGCCCGAATTGGGAATCTGTGTCAAAACTTTGTTAGGAATTATGTGATCCTCACTAGCTGGAAGTAAGGGAGATGGGGCATGAAGTTATTTCTAGGAGTTGGACACATACCAAGTTTAGCTCAGTTCTGGGCATCTTTGAAATACCTATACAAACTTGTTCCTACATAGTAACTTGCATCTTTGAATGAGAATGTGCTTGCTTACAGCAACGTGCTATATGTTCTGAATGCCCGAATTGGGAATCTGTGTCAAAACTTTGTTAGGAATTATGTGATCCTCACTAGCTGGAAGTAAGGGAGATGGGGCATGAAGATATTTCTAGGAGTTGGACACATAGCAAGTTTAGCTCAGTTCTGGGCATCTTTGAAATACCTATACAAACTTGTTCCTACATAGTAACTTGCATCTTTGAATGAGAATCTGCTTCCTTACAGCAACGTGCTATATGTTCTGAATGCCCGAATTGGGAATCTGTGTCAAAACTTTGTTAGGAATTATGTGATCCTTACTAGCTGGAAGTAAGGGAGATGGGGCATGAAGTTATTTCTAGGAGTTGGACACATACCAAGTTTAGCTCAGTTCTGGGCATCTTTGAAATACCTATACAAACTTGTTCCTACATAGTAACTTGCATCTTTGAATGAGAATCTGCTTGCTTACAGCAACGTGCTATATGTTCTGAATGCCCGAATTGGGAATCTGTGTCAAAACTTTGTTAGGAATTATGTGATCCTTACTAGCTGGAAGTAAGGGAGATGGGGCAAGAAGTTATTTCTAGGAGTTGGACACATACCAAGTTTAGCTCAGTTCTGGGCATCTTTGAAATACCTATACAAACTTGTTCCTACATAGTAACTTGCATCTTTGAATGAGAATGTGCTTGCTTACAGCAACGTGCTATATGTTCTGAATGCCCGAATTGGGAATCTGTGTCAAAACTTTGTTAGGAATTATGTGATCCTTACTAGCTGGAAGTAAGGGAGATGGGGCATGAAGTTATTTCTAGGAGTTGGACACATACCAAGTTTAGCTCAGTTCTGGGCATCTTTGAAATACCTATACAAACTTGTTCCTACATAGTATCTTGCAACTTTGAATGAGAATGTGCTTGCTTACAGCAACGTGCTATATGTTCTGAATGCCCGAATTGGGAATCTGTGTCAAAACTTTGTTAGGAATTATGTGATCCTTACTAGCTGGAAGTAAGGGAGATGGGGCATGATGTTATTTCTAGGAGTTGGACACATACCAAGTTTAGCTCAGTTCTGGGCATCTTTGAAATACCTATACAAACTTGTTCCTACATAGTAACTTGCATCTTTGAATGAGAATGTGCTTGCTTGCAGCAACGTGCTATATGTTCTGAATGCCCGAATTGGGAATCTGTGTCAAAACTTTGTTAGGAATTATGTGATCCTTACTAGCTGGAAGTAAGGGAGATGGGGCATGAAGTTATTTCTAGGAGTTGGACACATACCAAGTTTAGCTCAGTTCTGGGCATCTTTGAAATACCTATACAAACTTGTTCCTACATAGTAACTTGCATCTTTGAATGAGAATGTGCTTGCTTGCAGCAACGTGCTATATGTTCTGAATGCCCGAATTGGGAATCTGTGTCAAAACTTTGTTAGGAATTATGTGATCCTTACTAGCTGGAAGTAAGGGAGATGGGGCATGAAGTTATTTCTAGGAGTTGGACACATACCAAGTTTAGCTCAGTTCTGGGCATCTTTGAAATACTTATACAAACTTGTTCCTACATAGTAACTTGCATCTTTGAATGAGAATGTGCTTGCTTACAGCAACGTGATATATGTTCTGAATGCCCGAATTGGCAATCTGTGTCAAAACTTTGTTAGGAATTATGTGATCCTTACTAGCTGGAAGTAAGGGAGATGGGGCATGAAGTTATTTCTAGGAGTTGGACACATACCAAGTTTAGCTCAGTTCTGGGCATCTTTGAAATACCTATACAAACTTGTTCCTACATAGTAACTTGCATCTTTGAATGAGAATGTGCTTGCTTACAGCAACGTGCTACATGTTCTGAATGCCCGAATTGGGAATCTGTGTCAAAACTTTGTTAGGAATTATGTGATCCTTACTAGCTGGAAGTAAGGGAGATGGAGCATGAAGTTATTTCTAGGAGTTGGACACATACCAAGTTTAGCTCAGTTCTGGGCATCTTTGAAATACTTACACAAACTTGTTCCTACCTGGTAACTTGCATCTTTGAATGAGAATGTGCTTGCTTGCAGCAACGTACTATATGTTCTGAATGCCCGAATAGGGAATCTGTGTCAAAACTTTGTTAGAAATTATGTGATCCTTACTAGCTGGAAGTAAGGGAGATGGGGCATGAAGTTATTTCTAGGAGTTGGACACATACCAAGTTGAGCTCAGTTCTGGGCATCTTTGAAATACCTATACAAACTTGTTCCTACCTAGTAACTTGCATCTTTGAATGAGAATCTGCTTGCTTATAGCAACGTGCTATATGTTCTGAATGCCCGAATAGGGAATCTGTGTCAAAACTTTGTTAGGAATTATGTGATCCTTACTAGCTGGAAGTAAGGGAGATGGGGCATGAAGTTATTTCTAGGAGTTGGACACATACCAAGTTTAGCTCAGTTCTGGGCATCTTTGAAATACCTATACAAACTTGTTCCTACCTAGTAACTTGCAACTTTGAATGAAAACGTGCTTGCTTACAGCAACGTGCTATATGTTCTGAATGCCCGAATTGGGAATCTGTGTCAAAACTTTGTTAGGAATTATGTGATCCTTACTAGCTGGAAGTAAGGGAGATGGGGCATGAAGTTATTTCTAGGAGTTGGACACATACCAAGTTTAGCTCAGTTCTGGGCATCTTTGAAATACCTATACAAACTTGTTCCTACCTAGTAACTTGCAACTTTGAATGAAAATGTGCTTGCTTACACCAACGTGCTATATGTTCTGAATGCCCGAATTGGGAATCTGTGTCAAAACTTTGTTAGGAATTATGTGATCCTTACTAGCTGGAAGTAAGGGAGATGGGGCATGAAGTTATTTCTAGGAGTTGGACACATACCAAGTTTAGCTCAGTTCTGGGCATCTTTGAAATACCTATACAAACTTGTTCCTACATAGTAACTTGCATCTTTGAATGAGAATGTGCTTGCTTACAGCAACGTGCTATATGTTCTGAATGCCCGAATTGGGAATCTGTGTCAAAACTTTGTTAGGAATTATGTGATCCTTACTAGCTGGTAGTAAGGGAGATGGGGCATGAAGTTATTTCTAGCAGTTGGACACATACCAAGTTTAGCTCAGTTCTGGGCATCTTTGAAATACCTATACAAACTTGTTCCTACATAGTATCTTGCAACTTTCAATGAGAATGTGCTACTTACAGCAACGTGCTACATGTTCTGAATGCCCGAATTGGGAATCTGTGTCAAATCTTTGTTAGGAATTATGTGATCCTTACTAGCTGGAAGTAAGGGAGATGGGGCATGAAGTTATTTCTAGGAGTTGGACACATACCAAGTTTAGCTCATTTCTGGGCATCTTTGAAATACCTATACAAACTTGTTCCTACATAGTAACTTGCATCTTTGAATGAGAATGTGCTTGCTTGCAGCAACGTGCTATATGTTCTGAATGCCCGAATAGGGAATCTGTGTCAAAACTTTGTTAGGAATTATGTGATCCTTACTAGCTGGAAGTAAGGGAGATGGGGCATGAAGTTATTTCTAGGAGTTGGACACATACCAAGTTTAGCTCAGTCCTGGGCATCTTTGAAATACCTATACAAACTTGTTCCTACATAGTAACTTGCATCTTTGAATGAGAATGTGCTTGCTTGCAGCAACGTGCTATATGTTCTGAATGCCCGAATAGGGAATCTGTGTCAAAACTTTGTTAGGAATTATGTGATCCTTACTAGCTGGAAGTAAGGGAGATGGGGCATGAAGTTATTTCTAGGAGTTGGACACATACCAAGTTTAGCTCAGTTCTGGGCATCTTTGAAATACCTATACAAACTTGTTCCTACATAGTAACTTGCATCTTTGAATGAGAATGTGCTTGCTTGCAGCAACGTGCTATATGTTCTGAATGCCCGAATAGGGAATCTGTGTCAAAACTTTGTTAGGAATTATGTGATCCTTACTAGCTGGAAGTAAGGGAGATGGGGCATGAAGTTATTTCTAGGAGTTGGACACATACCAAGTTTAGCTCAGTTCTGGGCATCTTTGAAATACCTATACAAACTTGTTCCTACATAGTAACTTGCATCTTTGAATGAGAATGTGCTTGCTTACAGCAACGTGCTATATGTTCTGAATGCCCGAATTGGGAATCTGTGTCAAAACTTTGTTAGGAATTATGTGATCCTTACTAGCTGGAAGTAAGGGAGATGGGGCATGAAGTTATTTCTAGGAGTTGGACACATACCAAGTTGAGCTCAGTTCTGGGCATCTTTGAAATACCTATACAAACTTGTTCCTACCTAGTAACTTGCATCTTTGAATGAGAATCTGCTTGCTTATAGCAACGTGCTATATGTTCTGAATGCCCGAATAGGGAATCTGTGTCAAAACTTTGTTAGGAATTATGTGATCCTTACTAGCTGGAAGTAAGGGAGATGGGGCATGAAGTTATTTCTAGGAGTTGGACACATACCAAGTTTAGCTCAGTTCTGGGCATCTTTGAAATACCTATACAAACTTGTTCCTACCTAGTAACTTGCAACTTTGAATGAAAACGTGCTTGCTTACAGCAACGTGCTATATGTTCTGAATTCCCGAATTGGGAATCTGTGTCAAAACTTTGTTAGGAATTATGTGATCCTTACTAGCTGGAAGTAAGGGAGATGGGGCATGAAGTTATTTCTAGGAGTTGGACACATACCAAGTTTAGCTCAGTTCTGGGCATCTTTGAAATACCTATACAAACTTGTTCCTACATAGTAACTTGCAACTTTGAATGAAAACGTGCTTGCTTACACCAACGTGCTATATGTTCTGAATGCCCGAATTGGGAATCTGTGTGAAAACATTGTTAGGATTTATGTGATCCTTACTAGCTGGAAGTAAGGGAGATGGGGCATGAAGTTATTTCTAGGAGTTGGACACATACCAAGTTTAGCTCAGTTCTGGGCATCTTTGAAATACCTATACAAACTTGTTCCTACATAGTATCTTGCAACTTTGAATGAGAATGTGCTTGCTTACAGCAACGTGCTACATGTTCTGAATGCCCGAATTGGGAATCTGTGTCAAAACTTTGTTAGGAATTATGTGATCCTTACTAGCTGGAAGTAAGGGAGATGGGGCATGAAGTTATTTCTAGGAGTTGGACACATACCAAGTTTAGCTCAGTTCTGGGCATCTTTGAAATACCTATACAAACTTGTTCCTACATAGTAACTTGCATCTTTGAATGAGAATGTGCTTGCTTGCAGCAACGTGCTATATGTTCTGAATGCCCGATTTGGGAATCTGTGTCAAAACTTTGTTAGGAATTATGTGATCCTTACTAGCTGGAAGTAAGGGAGATGGGGCATGAAGTTATTTCTAGGAGTTGGACACATACCAAGTTTAGCTCAGTTCTGGGCATCTTTGAAATACCTATACAAACTTGTTCCTACATAGTAACTTGCATCTTTGAATGAGAATGTGCTTGCTTACAGCAACGTGCTATATGTTCTGAATGCCCGAATTGGGAATCTGTGTGAAAACTTTGTTAGGAATTATGTGATCCTTACTAGCTGGAAGTAAGGGAGATGGGGCATGAAGTTATTTCTAGGAGTTGGACACATACCAAGTTTAGCTCAGTTCTGGGCATCTTTGAAATACCTATACAAACTTGTACCTACATAGTAACTTGCATCTTTGAATGAGAATGTGCTTCCTTACAGCAACGTGCTATATGTTCTGAATGCCCGAATTGGGAATCTGTGTCAAAACTTTGTTAGGAATTATGTGATCCTTACTAGCTGGAAGTAAGGGAGATGGGGCATGAAGTTATTTCTAGGAGTTGGACACATACCAAGTTTAGCTCAGTTCTGGGCATCTTTGAAATACCTATACAAACTTGTTCCTACATAGTAACTTGGAACTTTGAATGAAAATGTGCTTGCTTACACCAACGTGCTATATGTTCTGAATGCCCGAATTGGGAATCTCTGTGAAAACATTGTTAGGAATTATGTGATCCTTACTAGCTGGAAGTAAGGGAGATGGGGCATGAAGTTATTTCTAGGAGTTGGACACATACCAAGTTTAGCTCAGTTCTGGGCATCTTTGAAATACCTATACAAACTTGTTCCTACATAGTAACTTGCATCTTTGAATGAGAATGTGCTTGCTTACAGCAACGTGCTATATGTTCTGAATGCCCGAAAAGGGAATCTGTGTCAAAACTTTGTTAGGAATTATGTGATCCTTACTAGCTGGAAGTAAGGGAGATGGGGCATGAAGTTATTTCTAGGAGTTGGACACATACCAAGTTTAGCTCAGTTCTGGGCATCTTTGAAATACCTATACAAACTTGTTCCTACATAGTAACTTGCATCTTTGAATGAGAATGTGCTTGCTTACAGCAACGTGCTATATGTTCTGAATGCCAGAATTGGGAATCTGTGTCAAAACTTTGTTAGGAATTATGTGATCCTTACTAGCTGGAAGTAAGGGAGATGGGGCATGAAGTTATTTCTAGGAGTTGGACACATACCAAGTTTAGCTCAGTTCTGGGCATCTTTGAAATACCTATACAAACTTGTTCCTACATAGTAACTTGCATCTTTGAATGAGAATGTGCTTGCTTACAGCAACGTGCTATATGTTCTGAATGCCCGAATTGGGAATCTGTGTCAAAACTTTGTTAGGAATTATGTGATCCTTACTAGCTGGAAGTAAGGGAGATGGGGCATGAAGTTATTTCTAGGAGTTGGACACATACCAAGTTTAGCTCAGTTCTGGGCATCTTTGAAATACCTATACAAACTTGTTCCTACATAGTATCTTGCAACTTTGAATGAGAATGTGCTACTTACAGCAACGTGCTACATGTTCTGAATGCCCGAATTGGGAATCTGTGTCAAAACTTTGTTAGGAATTATGTGATCCTTACTAGCTGGAAGTAAGGGAGATGGGGCATGAAGTTATTTCTAGGAGTTGGACACATACCAAGTTTAGCTCATTTCTGGGCATCTTTGAAATACCTATACAAACTTGTTCCTACATAGTAACTTGCATCTTTGAATGAGAATGTGCTTGCTTGCAGCAACGTGCTATATGTTCTGAATGCCCGAATTGGGAATCTGTGTCAAAACTTTGTTAGGAATTATGTGATCCTTACTAGCTGGAAGTAAGGGAGATGGGGCATGAAGTTATTTCTAGGAGTTGGACACATACCAAGTTTAGCTCAGTCCTGGGCATCTTTGAAATACCTATACAAACTTGTTCCTACATAGTAACTTGCATCTTTGAATGAGAATGTGCTTGCTTGCAGCAACGTGCTATATGTTCTGAATGCCCGAATAGGGAATCTGTGTCAAAACTTTGTTAGGAATTATGTGATCCTTACTAGCTGGAAGTAAGGGAGATGGGGCATGAAGTTATTTCTAGGAGTTGGACACATACCAAGTTTAGCTCAGTTCTGGGCATCTTTGAAATACCTATACAAACTTGTTCCTACATAGTAACTTGCATCTTTGAATGAGAATGTGCTTGCTTGCAGCAACGTGCTATATGTTCTGAATGCCCGAAAAGGGAATCTGTGTCAAAACTTTGTTAGGAATTATGTGATCCTTACTAGCTGGAAGTAAGGGAGATGGGGCATGAAGTTATTTCTAGGAGTTGGACACATACCAAGTTTAGCTCAGTTCTGGGCATCTTTGAAATACCTATACAAACTTGTTCCTACATAGTAACTTGCATCTTTGAATGAGAATGTGCTTGCTTGCAGCAACGTGCTATATGTTCTGAATGCCCGAATAGGGAATCTGTGTCAAAACTTTGTTAGGAATTATGTGATCCTTACTAGCTGGAAGTAAGGGAGATGGGGCATGAAGTTATTTCTAGGAGTTGGACACATACCAAGTTTAGCTCAGTTCTGGGCATCTTTGAAATACCTATACAAACTTGTTCCTACATAGTAACTTGCATCTTTGAATGAGAATGTGCTTGCTTACAGCAACGTGCTATATGTTCTGAATGCCCGAATTGGGAATCTGTGTCAAAACTTTGTTAGGAATTATGTGATCCTTACTAGCTGGAAGTAAGCGAGATGGGGCATGAAGTTATTTCTAGGAGTTGGACACATACCAAGTTTAGCTCAGTTCTGGGCATCTTTGAAATACCTATACAAACTTGTTCCTACATAGTAACTTGCAACTTTGAATGAGAATGTGCTTGCTTACAGCAACGTGCTATATGTTCTGAATGCCCGAATTGGGAATCTGTGTCAAAACTTTGTTAGGAATTATGTGATCCTTACTAGCTGGAAGTAAGGGAGATGGGGCATGAAGTTATTTCTAGGAGTTGGACACATACCAAGTTTAGCTCAGTTCTGGGCATCTTTGAAATACCTATACAAACTTGTTCCTACATAGTAACTTGCATCTTTGAATGAGAATCTGCTTGCTTACAGCAACGTGCTATATGTTCTGAATGCCCGAATTGGGAATCTGTGTCAAAACTTTGTTAGGAATTATGTCATCCTTACTAGCTGGAAGTAAGGGAGATGGAGCATGAAGTTATTTCTAGGAGTTGGACACATACCAAGTTTAGCTCAGTTCTGGGCATCTTTGAAATACCTATAGAAACTTGTTCCTACATAGTAACTTGCATCTTTGAATGAGAATGTGCTTGCTCACAGCAACGTGCTATATGTTCTGAATGCCCGAATTGGGAATCTGTGTCAAAACTTTGTTAGGAATTATGTGATCCTTACTAGCTGGAAGTAAGGGAGATGGGGCATGAAGTTATTTCTAGGAGTTGGACACATACCAAGTTTAGCTCAGTTCTGGGCATCTTTGAAATACCTATACAAACTTGTTCCTACATAGTAACTTGGAACTTTGAATGAGAATGTGCTTGCTTACACCAACGTGCTATATGATCTGAATGCCCGAATTGGGAATCTGTGTGAAAACATTGTTAGGAATTATGTGATCCTTACTAGCTGGAAGTAAGGGAGATGGGGCATGAAGTTATTTCTAGGAGTTGGACACATACCAAGTTTAGCTCAGTTCTGGGCATCTTTGAAATACCTATACAAACTTGTTCCTACCTAGTAACTTGCATCTTTGAATGAGAATGTGCTTGCTTACAGCAACGTGCTATATGTTCTGAATGCCCGAATTGGGAATCTGTGTCAAAACTGTGTTAGGAATTATGTGATCCTTACTAGCTGGAAGTAAGGGAGATGGGGCATGAAGTTATTTCTAGGAGTTGGACACATACCAAGTTTAGCTCAGTTCTGGGCATCTTTGAAATACCTATACAAACTTGTTCCTACATAGTATCTTGCAACTTTGAATGAGAATGTGCTTGCTTACAGCAACGTGCTACATGTTCTGAATGCCCGAATTGGGAATCTGTGTCAAAACTTTGTTAGGAATTATGTGATCCTTACTAGCTGGAAGTAAGGGAGATGGGGCATGAAGTTATTTCTAGGAGTTGGACACATACCAAGTTTAGCTCAGTTCTGGGCATCTTTGAAATACCTATACAAACTTGTTCCTACATAGTAACTTGCATCTTTGAATGAGAATGTGCTTGCTTGCAGCAACGTGCTATATGTTCTGAATGCCCGAATAGGGAATCTGTGTCAAAACTTTGTTAGGAATTATGTGATCCTTACTAGCTGGAAGTAAGGGAGATGGGGCATGAAGTTATTTCTAGGAGTTGGACACATACCAAGTTTAGCTCAGTTCTGGGCATCTTTGAAATACCTATACAAACTTGTTCCTACATAGTAACTTGCATCTTTGAATGAGAATGTGCTTGCTTGCAGCAACGTGCTATATGTTCTGAATGCCCGAATAGGGAATCTGTGTCAAAACTTTGTTAGGAATTATGTGATCCTTACTAGCTGGAAGTAAGGGAGATGGGGCATGAAGTTATTTCTAGGAGTTGGACACATACCAAGTTTAGCTCAGTTCTGGGCATCTTTGAAATACCTATACAAACTTGTTCCTACATAGTAACTTGCATCTTTGAATGAGAATGTGCTTGCTTGCAGCAACGTGCTATATGTTCTGAATGCCCGAAAAGGGAATCTGTGTCAAAACTTTGTTAGGAATTATGTGATCCTTACTAGCTGGAAGTAAGGGAGATGGGGCATGAAGTTATTTCTAGGAGTTGGACACATACCAAGTTTAGCTCAGTTCTGGGCATCTTTGAAATACCTATACAAACTTGTTCCTACATAGTAACTTGCATCTTTGAATGAGAATCTGCTTGCTTACAGCAACGTGCTATATGTTCTGAATGCCCGAATTGGGAATCTGTGTCAAAACTTTGTTAGGAATTATGTCATCCTTACTAGCTGGAAGTAAGGGAGATGGGGCATGAAGTTATTTCTAGGAGTTGGACACATACCAAGTTTAGCTCAGTTCTGGGCATCTTTGAAATACCTATACAAACTTGTTCCTACATAGTAACTTGCATCTTTGAATGAGAATGTGCTTGCTTACAGCAACGTGCTATATGTTCTGAATGCCCGAATTGGGAATCTGTGTCAAAACTTTGTTAGGAATTATGTGATCCTTACTAGCTGGAAGTAAGGGAGATGGGGCATGAAGTTATTTCTAGGAGTTGGACACATACCAAGTTTAGCTCAGTTCTGGGCATCTTTGAAATACCTATACAAACTTGTTCCTACATAGTAACTTGCATCTTTGAATGAGAATGTGCTTGCTTACAGCAACGTGCTATATGTTCTCAATGCCCGAATTGGGAATCTGTGTCAAAACTTTGTTAGGAATTATGTGATCCTTACTAGCTGGAAGTAAGGGAGATGGGGCATGAAGTTATTTCTAGGAGTTGGACACATACCAAGTTTAGCTCAGTTCTGGGCATCTTTGAAATACCTATACAAACTTGTTCCTACATAGTAACTTGCAACTTTGAATGAGAATCTGCTTGCTTACAGCAACGTGCTATATGTTCTGAATGCCCGAATTGGGAATCTGTGTCAAAACTTTGTTAGGAATTATGTGATCCTTACTAGCTGGAAGTAAGGGAGATGGGGCATGAAGTTATTTCTAGGAGTTGGACACATACCAAGTTTAGCTCAGTTCTGGGCATCTTTGAAATACCTATACAAACTTGTTCCTACATAGTAACTTGCATCTTTGAATGAGAATCTGCTTGCTTACAGCAACGTGCTATATGTTCTGAATGCCCGAATTGGGAATCTGTGTCAAAACTTTGTTAGGAATTATGTCATCCTTACTAGCTGGAAGTAAGGGAGATGGAGCATGAAGTTATTTCTAGGAGTTGGACACATACCAAGTTTAGCTCAGTTCTGGGCATCTTTGAAATACCTATACAAACTTGTTCCTACATAGTAACTTGCATCTTTGAATGAGAATGTGCTTGCCTACAGCAACGTGCTATATGTTCTGAATGCCCGAATTGGGAATCTGTGTCAAAACTTTGTTAGGAATTATGTGATCCTTACTAGCTGGAAGTAAAGGAGATGGGGCATGAAGTTATTTCTAGGAGTTGGACACATACCAAGTTTAGCTCAGTTCTGGGCATCTTTGAAATACCTATACAAACTTGTTCCTACATAGTATCTTGCAACTTTGAATGAGAATGTGCTACTTACAGCAACGTGCTACATGTTCTGAATGCCCGAATTGGGAATCTGTGTCAAAACTTTGTTAGGAATTATGTGATCCTTACTAGCTGGAAGTAAGGGAGATGGGGCATGAAGTTATTTCTAGGAGTTGGACACATACCAAGTTTAGCTCATTTCTGGGCATCTTTGAAATACCTATACAAACTTGTTCCTACATAGTAACTTGCATCTTTGAATGAGAATGTGCTTGCTTGCAGCAACGTGCTATATGTTCTGAATGCCCGAATTGGGAATCTGTGTCAAAACTTTGTTAGGAATTATGTGATCCTTACTAGCTGGAAGTAAGGGAGATGGGGCATGAAGTTATTTCTAGGAGTTGGACACATACCAAGTTTAGCTCAGTCCTGGGCATCTTTGAAATACCTATACAAACTTGTTCCTACATAGTAACTTGCATCTTTGAATGAGAATGTGCTTGCTTGCAGCAACGTGCTATATGTTCTGAATGCCCGAATAGGGAATCTGTGTCAAAACTTTGTTAGGAATTATGTGATCCTTACTAGCTGGAAGTAAGGGAGATGGGGCATGAAGTTATTTCTAGGAGTTGGACACATACCAAGTTTAGCTCAGTTCTGGGCATCTTTGAAATACCTATACAAACTTGTTCCTACATAGTAACTTGCATCTTTGAATGAGAATGTGCTTGCTTGCAGCAACGTGCTATATGTTCTGAATGCCCGAAAAGGGAATCTGTGTCAAAACTTTGTTAGGAATTATGTGATCCTTACTAGCTGGAAGTAAGGGAGATGGGGCATGAAGTTATTTCTAGGAGTTGGACACATACCAAGTTTAGCTCAGTTCTGGGCATCTTTGAAATACCTATACAAACTTGTTCCTACATAGTAACTTGCATCTTTGAATGAGAATGTGCTTGCTTGCAGCAACGTGCTATATGTTCTGAATGCCCGAATAGGGAATCTGTGTCAAAACTTTGTTAGGAATTATGTGATCCTTACTAGCTGGAAGTAAGGGAGATGGGGCATGAAGTTATTTCTAGGAGTTGGACACATACCAAGTTTAGCTCAGTTCTGGGCATCTTTGAAATACCTATACAAACTTGTTCCTACATAGTAACTTGCATCTTTGAATGAGAATGTGCTTGCTTACAGCAACGTGCTATATGTTCTGAATGCCCGAATTGGGAATCTGTGTCAAAACTTTGTTAGGAATTATGTGATCCTTACTAGCTGGAAGTAAGCGAGATGGGGCATGAAGTTATTTCTAGGAGTTGGACACATACCAAGTTTAGCTCAGTTCTGGGCATCTTTGAAATACCTATACAAACTTGTTCCTACATAGTAACTTGCAACTTTGAATGAGAATGTGCTTGCTTACAGCAACGTGCTATATGTTCTGAATGCCCGAATTGGGAATCTGTGTCAAAACTTTGTTAGGAATTATGTGATCCTTACTAGCTGGAAGTAAGGGAGATGGGGCATGAAGTTATTTCTAGGAGTTGGACACATACCAAGTTTAGCTCAGTTCTGGGCATCTTTGAAATACCTATACAAACTTGTTCCTACATAGTAACTTGCATCTTTGAATGAGAATCTGCTTGCTTACAGCAACGTGCTATATGTTCTGAATGCCCGAATTGGGAATCTGTGTCAAAACTTTGTTAGGAATTATGTCATCCTTACTAGCTGGAAGTAAGGGAGATGGAGCATGAAGTTATTTCTAGGAGTTGGACACATACCAAGTTTAGCTCAGTTCTGGGCATCTTTGAAATACCTATAGAAACTTGTTCCTACATAGTAACTTGCATCTTTGAATGAGAATGTGCTTGCTCACAGCAACGTGCTATATGTTCTGAATGCCCGAATTGGGAATCTGTGTCAAAACTTTGTTAGGAATTATGTGATCCTTACTAGCTGGAAGTAAGGGAGATGGGGCATGAAGTTATTTCTAGGAGTTGGACACATACCAAGTTTAGCTCAGTTCTGGGCATCTTTGAAATACCTATACAAACTTGTTCCTACATAGTAACTTGGAACTTTGAATGAGAATGTGCTTGCTTACACCAACGTGCTATATGATCTGAATGCCCGAATTGGGAATCTGTGTGAAAACATTGTTAGGAATTATGTGATCCTTACTAGCTGGAAGTAAGGGAGATGGGGCATGAAGTTATTTCTAGGAGTTGGACACATACCAAGTTTAGCTCAGTTCTGGGCATCTTTGAAATACCTATACAAACTTGTTCCTACCTAGTAACTTGCATCTTTGAATGAGAATGTGCTTGCTTACAGCAACGTGCTATATGTTCTGAATGCCCGAATTGGGAATCTGTGTCAAAACTGTGTTAGGAATTATGTGATCCTTACTAGCTGGAAGTAAGGGAGATGGGGCATGAAGTTATTTCTAGGAGTTGGACACATACCAAGTTTAGCTCAGTTCTGGGCATCTTTGAAATACCTATACAAACTTGTTCCTACATAGTATCTTGCAACTTTGAATGAGAATGTGCTTGCTTACAGCAACGTGCTACATGTTCTGAATGCCCGAATTGGGAATCTGTGTCAAAACTTTGTTAGGAATTATGTGATCCTTACTAGCTGGAAGTAAGGGAGATGGGGCATGAAGTTATTTCTAGGAGTTGGACACATACCAAGTTTAGCTCAGTTCTGGGCATCTTTGAAATACCTATACAAACTTGTTCCTACATAGTAACTTGCATCTTTGAATGAGAATGTGCTTGCTTGCAGCAACGTGCTATATGTTCTGAATGCCCGAATAGGGAATCTGTGTCAAAACTTTGTTAGGAATTATGTGATCCTTACTAGCTGGAAGTAAGGGAGATGGGGCATGAAGTTATTTCTAGGAGTTGGACACATACCAAGTTTAGCTCAGTTCTGGGCATCTTTGAAATACCTATACAAACTTGTTCCTACATAGTAACTTGCATCTTTGAATGAGAATGTGCTTGCTTGCAGCAACGTGCTATATGTTCTGAATGCCCGAATAGGGAATCTGTGTCAAAACTTTGTTAGGAATTATGTGATCCTTACTAGCTGGAAGTAAGGGAGATGGGGCATGAAGTTATTTCTAGGAGTTGGACACATACCAAGTTTAGCTCAGTTCTGGGCATCTTTGAAATACCTATACAAACTTGTTCCTACATAGTAACTTGCATCTTTGAATGAGAATGTGCTTGCTTGCAGCAACGTGCTATATGTTCTGAATGCCCGAAAAGGGAATCTGTGTCAAAACTTTGTTAGGAATTATGTGATCCTTACTAGCTGGAAGTAAGGGAGATGGGGCATGAAGTTATTTCTAGGAGTTGGACACATACCAAGTTTAGCTCAGTTCTGGGCATCTTTGAAATACCTATACAAACTTGTTCCTACATAGTAACTTGCATCTTTGAATGAGAATCTGCTTGCTTACAGCAACGTGCTATATGTTCTGAATGCCCGAATTGGGAATCTGTGTCAAAACTTTGTTAGGAATTATGTCATCCTTACTAGCTGGAAGTAAGGGAGATGGGGCATGAAGTTATTTCTAGGAGTTGGACACATACCAAGTTTAGCTCAGTTCTGGGCATCTTTGAAATACCTATACAAACTTGTTCCTACATAGTAACTTGCATCTTTGAATGAGAATGTGCTTGCTTACAGCAACGTGCTATATGTTCTGAATGCCCGAATTGGGAATCTGTGTCAAAACTTTGTTAGGAATTATGTGATCCTTACTAGCTGGAAGTAAGGGAGATGGGGCATGAAGTTATTTCTAGGAGTTGGACACATACCAAGTTTAGCTCAGTTCTGGGCATCTTTGAAATACCTATACAAACTTGTTCCTACATAGTAACTTGCATCTTTGAATGAGAATGTGCTTGCTTACAGCAACGTGCTATATGTTCTCAATGCCCGAATTGGGAATCTGTGTCAAAACTTTGTTAGGAATTATGTGATCCTTACTAGCTGGAAGTAAGGGAGATGGGGCATGAAGTTATTTCTAGGAGTTGGACACATACCAAGTTTAGCTCAGTTCTGGGCATCTTTGAAATACCTATACAAACTTGTTCCTACATAGTAACTTGCAACTTTGAATGAGAATCTGCTTGCTTACAGCAACGTGCTATATGTTCTGAATGCCCGAATTGGGAATCTGTGTCAAAACTTTGTTAGGAATTATGTGATCCTTACTAGCTGGAAGTAAGGGAGATGGGGCATGAAGTTATTTCTAGGAGTTGGACACATACCAAGTTTAGCTCAGTTCTGGGCATCTTTGAAATACCTATACAAACTTGTTCCTACATAGTAACTTGCATCTTTGAATGAGAATCTGCTTGCTTACAGCAACGTGCTATATGTTCTGAATGCCCGAATTGGGAATCTGTGTCAAAACTTTGTTAGGAATTATGTCATCCTTACTAGCTGGAAGTAAGGGAGATGGAGCATGAAGTTATTTCTAGGAGTTGGACACATACCAAGTTTAGCTCAGTTCTGGGCATCTTTGAAATACCTATACAAACTTGTTCCTACATAGTAACTTGCATCTTTGAATGAGAATGTGCTTGCCTACAGCAACGTGCTATATGTTCTGAATGCCCGAATTGGGAATCTGTGTCAAAACTTTGTTAGGAATTATGTGATCCTTACTAGCTGGAAGTAAAGGAGATGGGGCATGAAGTTATTTCTAGGAGTTGGACACATACCAAGTTTAGCTCAGTTCTGGGCATCTTTGAAATACCTATACAAACTTGTTCCTACATAGTAACTTGCATCTTTGAATGAGAATCTGCTTGCTTACAGCAACGTGCTATATGTTCTGAATGCCCGAATTGGGAATCTGTGTCAAAACTTTGTTAGGAATTATGTGATCCTTACTAGCTGGAAGTAAGGGAGATGGGGCATGAAGTTATTTCTAGGAGTTGGACACATACCAAGTTTAGCTCAGTTCTGGGCATCTTTGAAATACCTATACAAACTTGTTCCTACATAGTAACTTGCATCTTTGAATGAGAATGTGCTTGCTTACAGCAACGTGCTATATGTTCTGAATGCCCGAATTGGGAATCTGTGTCAAAACTTTGTTAGGAATTATGTGATCCTTACTAGCTGGAAGTAAGGGAGATGGGGCATGAAGTTATTTCTAGGAGTTGGACACATACCAAGTTTAGCTCAGTTCTGGGCATCTTTGAAATACCTATACAAACTTGTTCCTACATAGTAACTTGCATCTTTGAATGAGAATGTGCTTGCTTACAGCAACGTGCTATATGTTCTGAATGCCCGAATTGGGAATCTGTGTCAAAACTTTGTTAGGAATTTTGTGATCCTCACTAGCTGGAAGTAAGGGAGATGGGGCATGAAGTTATTTCTAGGAGTTGGACACATACCAAGTTTAGCTCAGTTCTGGGCATCTTTGAAATACCTATACAAACTTGTTCCTACATAGTAACTTGCATCTTTGAATGAGAATGTGCTTGCTTACAGCAACGTGCTATATGTTCTGAATGCCCGAATTGGGAATCTGTGTCAAAACTTTGTTAGGAATTATGTGATCCTCACTAGCTGGAAGTAAGGGAGATGGGGCATGAAGTTATTTCTAGGAGTTGGGCACATACCAAGTTTAGCTCAGTTCTGGGCATCTTTGAAATACCTATACAAACTTGTTCCTACATAGTAACTTGCATCTTTGAATGAGAATGTGCTTGCTTGCAGCAACGTGCTATATGTTCTGAATGCGCGAATTGGCAATCTGTGTCAAAACTTTGTTAGGAATTATGTGATCCTTACTAGCTGGAAGTAAGGGAGATGGGGCATGAAGTTATTTCTAGGAGTTGGACACATACCAAGTTTAGCTCAGTTCTGGGCATCTTTGAAATACCTATACAAACTTGTTCCTACATAGTAACTTGCATCTTTGAATGAGAATCTGCTTGCTTACAGCAACGTTCTATATGTTCTGAATGCCCGAATTGGGAATCTGTGTCAAAACTTTGTTAGGAATTATGTGATCCTTACTAGCTGGAAGTAAGGGAGATGGGGCATGAAGTTATTTCTAGGAGTTGGACACATACCAAGTTTAGCTCAGTTCTGGGCATCTTTGAAATACCTATACAAACTTGTTCCTACATAGTAACTTGCATCTTTGAATGAGAATCTGCTTGCTTACAGCAACGTGCTATATGTTCTGAATGCCCGAATTGGGAATCTGTGTCAAAACTTTGTTAGGAATTATGTGATCCTTACTAGCTGGAAGTAAGGGAGATGGGGCATGAAGTTATTTCTAGGAGTTGGACACATACCAAGTTTAGCTCAGTTCTGGGCATCTTTGAAATACCTATACAAACTTGTTCCTACATAGTAACTTGCAACTTTGAATGAGAATGTGCTTGCTTACAGCAACGTGCTATATGTTCTGAATGCCCGAATTGGGAATCTGTGTCAAAACTTTGTTAGGAATTATGTGATCCTTACTAGCTGGAAGTAAGGGAGATGGGGCATGAAGTTATTTCTAGGAGTTGGACACATACCAAGTTTAGCTCAGTTCTGGGCA
Source organism: Diceros bicornis minor (assembly GCF_020826845.1). Lineage (NCBI taxonomy): Eukaryota > Metazoa > Chordata > Mammalia > Perissodactyla > Rhinocerotidae > Diceros > Diceros bicornis. The sequence goes on from NW_026691077.1 coordinate 686,584, forward strand.
TCTTTGAAATACCTATACAAACTTGTTCCTACATAGTAACTTGCATCTTTGAATGAGAATGTGCTTGCTTACAGCAACGTGCTATATGTTCTGAATGCCCGAATTGGCAATCTGTGTCAAAACTTTGTTAGGAATTATGTGATCCTTACTAGCTGGAAGTAAGGGAGATGGGGCATGAAGTTATTTCTAGGAGTTGGACACATACCAAGTTTAGCTCAGTTCTGGGCATCTTTGAAATACCTATACAAACTTGTTCCTACATAGTAACTTGCATCTTTGAATGAGAATGTGCTTGCTTACAGCAACGTGCTATATGTTCTGAATGCCCGAATTGGCAATCTGTGTCAAAACTTTGTTAGGAATTATGTGATCCTTACTAGCTGGAAGTAAGGGAGATGGGGCATGAAGTTATTTCTAGGAGTTGGACACATAGCAAGTTTAGCTCAGTTCTGGGCATCTTTGAAATACCTATACAAACTTGTTCCTACATAGTAACTTGCATCTTTGAATGAGAATCTGCTTGCTTACAGCAACGTGCTATATGTTCTGAATGCCCGAATTGGGAATCTGTGTCAAAACTTTGTTAGGAATTATGTGATCCTTACTAGCTGGAAGTAAGGGAGATGGGGCATGAAGTTATTTCTAGGAGTTGGACACATACCAAGTTTAGCTCAGTTCTGGGCATCTTTGAAATGCCTATACAAACTTGTTCCTACATAGTAACTTGCATCTTTGAATGAGAATGTGCTTGCTTACAGCAACGTGCTATATGTTCTGAATGCCCGAATTGGGAATCTGTGTCAAAACTTTGTTAGGAATTATGTGATCCTTACTAGCTGGAAGTAAGGGAGATGGGGCATGAAGTTATTTCTAGGAGTTGGACACATACCAAGTTTAGCTCAGTTCTGGGCATCTTTGAAATGCCTATACAAACTTGTTCCTACATAGTAACATGCATCTTTGAATGAGAATGTGCTTGCTTACAGCAACGTGCTATATGTTCTGAATGCCCGAATTGGGAATCTGTGTCAAAACTTTGTTAGGAATTATGTGATCCTTACTAGCTGGAAGTAAGGGAGATGGGGCATGAAGTTATTTCTAGGAGTTGGACACATACCAAGTTTAGCTCAGTTCTGGGCATCTTTGAAATACCTATACAAACTTGTTCCTACATAGTAACTTGCAACTTTGAATGAGAATGTGCTTGCTTACAGCAACGTGCTATATGTTCTGAATGCCCGAATTGGGAATCTGTGTCAAAACTTTGTTAGGAATTATGTGATCCTTACTAGCTGGAAGTAAGGGAGATGGGGCATGAAGTTATTTCTAGGAGTTGGACACATACCAAGTTTAGCTCAGTTCTGGGCATCTTTGAAATACCTATACAAACTTGTTCCTACATAGTAACTTGCATCTTTGAATGAGAATGTGCTTGCTTACAGCAACGTGCTATATGTTCTGAATGCCCGAATTGGCAATCTGTGTCAAAACTTTGTTAGGAATTATGTGATCCTTACTAGCTGGAAGTAAGGGAGATGGGGCATGAAGTTATTTCTAGGAGTTGGACACATACCAAGTTTAGCTCAGTTCTGGGCATCTTTGAAATACCTATACAAACTTGTTCCTACATAGTAACTTGCATCTTTGAATGAGAATGTGCTTGCTTACAGCAACGTGCTATATGTTCTGAATGCCCGAATTGGCAATCTGTGTCAAAACTTTGTTAGGAATTATGTGATCCTTACTAGCTGGAAGTAAGGGAGATGGGGCATGAAGTTATTTCTAGGAGTTGGACACATAGCAAGTTTAGCTCAGTTCTGGGCATCTTTGAAATACCTATACAAACTTGTTCCTACATAGTAACTTGCATCTTTGAATGAGAATCTGCTTGCTTACAGCAACGTGCTATATGTTCTGAATGCCCGAATTGGGAATCTGTGTCAAAACTTTGTTAGGAATTATGTGATCCTTACTAGCTGGAAGTAAGGGAGATGGGGCATGAAGTTATTTCTAGGAGTTGGACACATACCAAGTTTAGCTCAGTTCTGGGCATCTTTGAAATGCCTATACAAACTTGTTCCTACATAGTAACTTGCATCTTTGAATGAGAATGTGCTTGCTTACAGCAACGTGCTATATGTTCTGAATGCCCGAATTGGGAATCTGTGTCAAAACTTTGTTAGGAATTATGTGATCCTTACTAGCTGGAAGTAAGGGAGATGGGGCATGAAGTTATTTCTAGGAGTTGGACACATACCAAGTTTAGCTCAGTTCTGGGCATCTTTGAAATGCCTATACAAACTTGTTCCTACATAGTAACATGCATCTTTGAATGAGAATGTGCTTGCTTACAGCAACGTGCTATATGTTCTGAATGCCCGAATTGGGAATCTGTGTCAAAACTTTGTTAGGAATTATGTGATCCTTACTAGCTGGAAGTAAGGGAGATGGGGCATGAAGTTATTTCTAGGTGTTGGACACATACCAAGTTTAGCTCAGTTCTGGGCATCTTTGAAATACCTATACAAACTTGTTCCTACATAGTAACTTGCATCTTTGAATGAGAATGTGCTTGCTTGCAGCAACGTGCTATATGTTCTGAATGCCCGAATTGGCAATCTGTGTCAAAACTTTGTTAGGAATTATGTGATCCTTACTAGCTGGAAGTAAGGGAGATGGGGCATGAAGTTATTTCTAGGAGTTGGACACATACCAAGTTTAGCTCAGTTCTGGGCATCTTTGAAATACCTATACAAACTTGTTCCTACATAGTAACTTGCAACTTTGAATGAGAATGTGCTTGCTTACAGCAACGTGCTATATGTTCTGAATGCCCGAATAGGGAATCTGTGTCAAAACTTTGTTAGGAATTATGTGATCCTTACTAGCTGGAAGTAAGGGAGATGGGGCATGAAGTTATTTCTAGGAGTTGGACACATACCAAGTTTAGCTCAGTTCTGGGCATCTTTGAAATACCTATACAAACTTGTTCCTACATAGTAACTTGCATCTTTGAATGAGAATGTGCTTGCTTACAGCAACGTGCTATATGTTCTGAATGCCCGAATTGGGAATCTGTGTCAAAACTTTGTTAGGAATTTTGTGATCCTCACTAGCTGGAAGTAAGGGAGATGGGGCATGAAGTTATTTCTAGGAGTTGGACACATACCAAGTTTAGCTCAGTTCTGGGCATCTTTGAAATACCTATACAAACTTGTTCCTACATAGTAACTTGCATCTTTGAATGAGAATGTGCTTGCTTACAGCAACGTGCTATATGTTCTGAATGCCCGAATTGGGAATCTGTGTCAAAACTTTGTTAGGAATTATGTGATCCTCACTAGCTGGAAGTAAGGGAGATGGGGCATGAAGTTATTTCTAGGAGTTGGACACATACCAAGTTTAGCTCAGTTCTGGGCATCTTTGAAATACCTATACAAACTTGTTCCTACATAGTAACTTGCATCTTTGAATGAGAATCTGCTTCCTTACAGCAACGTGCTATATGTTCTGAATGCCCGAATTGGGAATCTGTGTCAAAACTTTGTTAGGAATTATGTGATCCTTACTAGCTGGAAGTAAGGGAGATGGGGCATGAAGTTATTTCTAGGAGTTGGACACATACCAAGTTTAGCTCAGTTCTGGGCATCTTTGAAATACCTATACAAACTTGTTCCTACATAGTAACTTGCATCTTTGAATGAGAATCTGCTTGCTTACAGCAACGTGCTATATGTTCTGAATGCCCGAATTGGGAATCTGTGTCAAAACTTTGTTAGGAATTATGTGATCCTTACTAGCTGGAAGTAAGGGAGATGGGGCATGAAGTTATTTCTAGGAGTTGGACACATACCAAGTTTAGCTCAGTTCTGGGCATCTTTGAAATACCTATACAAACTTGTTCCTACATAGTAACTTGCAACTTTGAATGAGAATGTGCTTGCTTACAGCAACGTGCTATATGTTCTGAATGCCCGAATTGGGAATCTGTGTCAAAACTTTGTTAGGAATTATGTGATCCTTACTAGCTGGAAGTAAGGGAGATGGGGCATGAAGTTATTTCTAGGAGTTGGACACATACCAAGTTTAGCTCAGTTCTGGGCATCTTTGAAATACCTATACAAACTTGTTCCTACATAGTAACTTGCATCTTTGAATGAGAATGTGCTTGCTTACAGCAACGTGCTATATGTTCTGAATGCCCGAATTGGGAATCTGTGTCAAAACTTTGTTAGGAATTATGTGATCCTTACTAGCTGGAAGTAAGGGAGATGGGGCATGAAGTTATTTCTAGGAGTTGGACACATACCAAGTTTAGCTCAGTTCTGGGCATCTTTGAAATACCTATACAAACTTGTTCCTACATAGTAACTTGCATCTTTGAATGAGAATGTGCTTGCTTGCAGCAACGTGCTATATGTTCTGAATGCCCGAATTGGCAATCTGTGTCAAAACTTTGTTAGGAATTATGTGATCCTTACTAGCTGGAAGTAAGGGAGATGGGGCATGAAGTTATTTCTAGGAGTTGGACACATACCAAGTTTAGCTCAGTTCTGGGCATCTTTGAAATACCTATACAAACTTGTTCCTACATAGTAACTTGCAACTTTGAATGAGAATGTGCTTGCTTGCAGCAACGTGCTATATGTTCTGAATGCCCGAATAGGGAATCTGTGTCAAAACTTTGTAAGGAATTATGTGATCCTTACTAGCTGGAAGTAAGGGAGATGGGGCATGAAGTTATTTCTAGGAGTTGGACACATACCAAGTTTAGCTCAGTTCTGGGCATCTTTGAAATACCTATACAAACTTGTTCCTACATAGTAACTTGCAACTTTCAATGAGAATGTGCTTGCTTACAGCAACGTGCTATATGTTCTGAATGCCCGATTTGGGAATCTGTGTCAAAACTTTGTTAGGAATTATGTGATCCTTACTAGCTGGAAGTAAGGGAGATGGGGCATGAAGTTATTTCTAGGAGTTGGACACATACCAAGTTTAGCTCAGTTCTGGGCATCTTCAAAATACCTATACAAACTTGTTCCTACCTAGTAACTTGCAACTTTGAATGAAAATGTGCTTGCTTACATCAACGTGCTACATGTTCTGAATGCCCGAATTGGGAATCTGTGTCAAAACTTTGTTAGGAATTATGTGATCCTTACTAGCTGGAAGTAAGGGAGATGGGGCATGAAGTTATTTCTAGGAGTTGGACACAAACCAAGTTTAGCTCAGTTCTGGGCATCTTTGAAATACCTATACAAACTTGTTCCTACATAGTAACTTGCATCTTTGAATGAGAATGTGCTTGCTTACAGCAACGTGCTATATGTTCTGAATGCCCGAATTGGGAATCTGTGTCAAAACTTTGTTAGGAATTATGTGATCCTTACTAGCTGGAAGTAAGGGAGATGGGGCATGAAGTTATTTCTAGGAGTTGGACACATACCAAGTTTAGCTCAGTTCTGGGCATCTTTGAAATACCTATACAAACTTCTTCCTACATAGTAACTTGCATCTTTGAATGAGAATGTGCTTGCTTACAGCAACGTGCTATATGTTCTGAATGCCCGAATTGGGAATCTGTGTCAAAACTTTGTTAGGAATTATGTGATCCTTACTAGCTGGAAGTAAGGGAGATGGGGCATGAAGTTATTTCTAGGAGTTGGACACATACCAAGTTTAGCTCAGTTCTGGGCATCTTTGAAATACCTATACAAACTTGTTCCTACATAGTAACATGCATCTTTGAATGAGAATGTGCTTGCTTACAGCAACGTGCTATGTGTTCTGAATGCCCGATTGGCAATCTGTGTCAAAACTTTGTTAGGAATTATGTGATCCTTACTAGCTGGAAGTAAGGGAGATGGGGCATGAAGTTATTTCTAGGAGTTGGACACATACCAAGTTTAGCTCAGTTCTGGGCATCTTTGAAATACCTATACAAACTTGTTCCTACATAGTAACTTGCAACTTTGAATGAGAATGTGCTTGCTTGCAGCAACGTGCTATATGTTCTGAATGCCCGAATAGGGAATCTGTGTCAAAACTTTGTTAGGAATTATGTGATCCTCACTAGCTGGAAGTAAGGGAGATGGGGCATGAAGTTATTTCTAGGAGTTGGACACATACCAAGTTTAGCTCAGTTCTGGGCATCTTTGAAATACCTATACAAACTTGTTGCTACATAGTAACTTGCAACTTTGAATGAGAATGTGCTTGCTTACAGCAACGTGCTATATGTTCTGAATGCCCGAATTGGCAATCTGTGTCAAAACTTTGTTAGGAATTATGTGATCCTCACTAGCTGGAAGTAAGGGAGATGGGGCATGAAGTTATTTCTAGGAGTTGGACACATACCAAGTTTAGCTCAGTTCTGGGCATCTTTGAAATACCTATACAAACTTGTTCCTACATAGTAACTTGCAACTTTGAATGAGAATGTGCTTGCTTACAGCAACGTGCTATATGTTCTGAATGCCCGAATTGGGAATCTGTGTCAAAACTTTGTTAGGAATTATGTGATCCTCACTAGCTGGAAGTAAGGGAGATGGGGCATGAAGTTATTTCTAGGAGTTGGACACATACCAAGTTTAGCTCAGTTCTGGGCATCTTTGAAATACCTATACAAACTTGTTCCTACATAGTAACTTGCAACTTTGAATGAGAATGTGCTTGCTTACAGCAACGTGCTATATGTTCTGAATGCCCGAATTGGGAATCTGTGTCAAAACTTTGTTAGGAATTATGTGATCCTCACTAGCTGGAAGTAAGGGAGATGGGGCATGAAGTTATTTCTAGGAGTTGGACACATACCAAGTTTAGCTCAGTTCTGGGCATCTTTGAAATACCTATACAAACTTGTTCCTACATAGTAACTTGCATCTTTGAATGAGAATCTGCTTGCTTACAGCAACGTGCTATATGTTCTGAATGCCCGAATTGGGAATCTGTGTCAAAACTTTGTTAGGAATTTTGTGATCCTTACTAGCTGGAAGTAAGGGAGATGGGGCATGAAGTTATTTCTAGGAGTTGGACACATACCAAGTTTAGCTCAGTTCTGGGCATCTTTGAAATACCTATACAAACTTGTTCCTACATAGTAACTTGCATCTTTGAATGAGAATGTGCTTGCTTACAGCAACGTGCTATATGTTCTGAATGCCCGAATTGGGAATCTGTGTCAAAACTTTGTTAGGAATTATGTGATCCTTACTAGCTGGAAGTAAGGGAGATGGGGCATGAAGTTATTTCTAGGAGTTGGACACATACCAAGTTTAGCTCAGTTCTGGGCATCTTTGAAATACCTATACAAACTTGTTCCTACATAGTAACTTGCATCTTTGAATGAGAATGTGCTTGCTTACAGCAACGTGCTATATGTTCTGAATGCCCGAATTGGGAATCTGTGTCAAAACTTTGTTAGGAATTTTGTGATCCTCACTAGCTGGAAGTAAGGGAGATGGGGCATGAAGTTATTTCTAGGAGTTGGACACATACCAAGTTTAGCTCAGTTCTGGGCATCTTTGAAATACCTATACAAACTTGTTCCTACATAGTAACTTGCATCTTTGAATGAGAATGTGCTTGCTTACAGCAACGTGCTATATGTTCTGAATGCCCGAATTGGGAATCTGTGTCAAAACTTTGTTAGGAATTATGTGATCCTCACTAGCTGGAAGTAAGGGAGATGGGGCATGAAGTTATTTCTAGGAGTTGGACACATACCAAGTTTAGCTCAGTTCTGGGCATCTTTGAAATACCTATACAAACTTGTTCCTACATAGTAACTTGCATCTTTGAATGAGAATGTGCTTGCTTGCAGCAACGTGCTATATGTTCTGAATGCCCGAATTGGCAATCTGTGTCAAAACTTTGTTAGGTATTATGTGATCCTTACTAGCTGGAAGTAAGGGAGATGGGGCATGAAGTTATTTCTAGGAGTTGGACACATACCAAGTTTAGCTCAGTTCTGGGCATCTTTGAAATACCTATACAAACTTGTTCCTACATAGTAACTTGCATCTTTGAATGAGAATCTGCTTGCTTACAGCAACGTTCTATATGTTCTGAATGCCCGAATTGGGAATCTGTGTCAAAACTTTGTTAGGAATTATGTGATCCTTACTAGCTGGAAGTAAGGGAGATGGGGCATGAAGTTATTTCTAGGAGTTGGACACATACCAAGTTTAGCTCAGTTCTGGGCATCTTTGAAATACCTATACAAACTTGTTCCTACATAGTAACTTGCATCTTTGAATGAGAATCTGCTTGCTTACAGCAACGTGCTATATGTTCTGAATGCCCGAATTGGGAATCTGTGTCAAAACTTTGTTAGGAATTATGTGATCCTTACTAGCTGGAAGTAAGGGAGATGGGGCATGAAGTTATTTCTAGGAGTTGGACACATACCAAGTTTAGCTCAGTTCTGGGCATCTTTGAAATACCTATACAAACTTGTTCCTACATAGTAACTTGCAACTTTGAATGAGAATGTGCTTGCTTACAGCAACGTGCTATATGTTCTGAATGCCCGAATTGGGAATCTGTGTCAAAACTTTGTTAGGAATTATGTGATCCTTACTAGCTGGAAGTAAGGGAGATGGGGCATGAAGTTATTTCTAGGAGTTGGACACATACCAAGTTTAGCTCAGTTCTGGGCATCTTTGAAATACCTATACAAACTTGTTCCTACATAGTAACTTGCATCTTTGAATGAGAATGTGCTTGCTTACAGCAACGTGCTATATGTTCTGAATGCCCGAATTGGCAATCTGTGTCAAAACTTTGTTAGGAATTATGTGATCCTTACTAGCTGGAAGTAAGGGAGATGGGGCATGAAGTTATTTCTAGGAGTTGGACACATAGCAAGTTTAGCTCAGTTCTGGGCATCTTTGAAATACCTATACAAACTTGTTCCTACATAGTAACTTGCATCTTTGAATGAGAATCTGCTTGCTTACAGCAACGTGCTATATGTTCTGAATGCCCGAATTGGGAATCTGTGTCAAAACTTTGTTAGGAATTATGTGATCCTTACTAGCTGGAAGTAAGGGAGATGGGGCATGAAGTTATTTCTAGGAGTTGGACACATACCAAGTTTAGCTCAGTTCTGGGCATCTTTGAAATGCCTATACAAACTTGTTCCTACATAGTAACTTGCATCTTTGAATGAGAATGTGCTTGCTTACAGCAACGTGCTATATGTTCTGAATGCCCGAATTGGGAATCTGTGTCAAAACTTTGTTAGGAATTATGTGATCCTTACTAGCTGGAAGTAAGGGAGATGGGGCATGAAGTTATTTCTAGGAGTTGGACACATACCAAGTTTAGCTCAGTTCTGGGCATCTTTGAAATACCTATACAAACTTGTTCCTACATAGTAACTTGCATCTTTGAATGAGAATGTGCTTGCTTACAGCAACGTGCTATATGTTCTGAATGCCCGAATTGGCAATCTGTGTCAAAACTTTGTTAGGAATTATGTGATCCTTACTAGCTGGAAGTAAGGGAGATGGGGCATGAAGTTATTTCTAGGAGTTGGACACATACCAAGTTTAGCTCAGTTCTGGGCATCTTTGAAATACCTATACAAACTTGTTCCTACATAGTAACTTGCATCTTTGAATGAGAATGTGCTTGCTTACAGCAACGTGCTATATGTTCTGAATGCCCGAATTGGCAATCTGTGTCAAAACTTTGTTAGGAATTATGTGATCCTTACTAGCTGGAAGTAAGGGAGATGGGGCATGAAGTTATTTCTAGGAGTTGGACACATAGCAAGTTTAGCTCAGTTCTGGGCATCTTTGAAATACCTATACAAACTTGTTCCTACATAGTAACTTGCATCTTTGAATGAGAATCTGCTTGCTTACAGCAACGTGCTATATGTTCTGAATGCCCGAATTGGGAATCTGTGTCAAAACTTTGTTAGGAATTATGTGATCCTTACTAGCTGGAAGTAAGGGAGATGGGGCATGAAGTTATTTCTAGGAGTTGGACACATACCAAGTTTAGCTCAGTTCTGGGCATCTTTGAAATGCCTATACAAACTTGTTCCTACATAGTAACTTGCATCTTTGAATGAGAATGTGCTTGCTTACAGCAACGTGCTATATGTTCTGAATGCCCGAATTGGGAATCTGTGTCAAAACTTTGTTAGGAATTATGTGATCCTTACTAGCTGGAAGTAAGGGAGATGGGGCATGAAGTTATTTCTAGGAGTTGGACACATACCAAGTTTAGCTCAGTTCTGGGCATCTTTGAAATGCCTATACAAACTTGTTCCTACATAGTAACATGCATCTTTGAATGAGAATGTGCTTGCTTACAGCAACGTGCTATATGTTCTGAATGCCCGAATTGGGAATCTGTGTCAAAACTTTGTTAGGAATTATGTGATCCTTACTAGCTGGAAGTAAGGGAGATGGGGCATGAAGTTATTTCTAGGTGTTGGACACATACCAAGTTTAGCTCAGTTCTGGGCATCTTTGAAATACCTATACAAACTTGTTCCTACATAGTAACTTGCATCTTTGAATGAGAATGTGCTTGCTTGCAGCAACGTGCTATATGTTCTGAATGCCCGAATTGGCAATCTGTGTCAAAACTTTGTTAGGAATTATGTGATCCTTACTAGCTGGAAGTAAGGGAGATGGGGCATGAAGTTATTTCTAGGAGTTGGACACATACCAAGTTTAGCTCAGTTCTGGGCATCTTTGAAATACCTATACAAACTTGTTCCTTCATAGTAACTTGCAACTTTGAATGAGAATGTGCTTGCTTACAGCAACGTGCTATATGTTCTGAATGCCCGAATAGGGAATCTGTGTCAAAACTTTGTTAGGAATTATGTGATCCTTACTAGCTGGAAGTAAGGGAGATGGGGCATGAAGTTATTTCTAGGAGTTGGACACATACCAAGTTTAGCTCAGTTCTGGGCATCTTTGAAATACCTATACAAACTTGTTCCTACATAGTAACTTGCATCTTTGAATGAGAATGTGCTTGCTTACAGCAACGTGCTATATGTTCTGAATGCCCGAATTGGGAATCTGTGTCAAAACTTTGTTAGGAATTTTGTGATCCTCACTAGCTGGTAGTAAGGGAGATGGGGCATGAAGTTATTTCTAGGAGTTGGACACATACCAAGTTTAGCTCAGTTCTGGGCATCTTTGAAATACCTATACAAACTTGTTCCTACATAGTAACTTGCATCTTTGAATGAGAATGTGCTTGCTTACAGCAACGTGCTATATGTTCTGAATGCCCGAATTGGGAATCTGTGTCAAAACTTTGTTAGGAATTATGTGATCCTCACTAGCTGGAAGTAAGGGAGATGGGGCATGAAGTTATTTCTAGGAGTTGGACACATACCAAGTTTAGCTCAGTTCTGGGCATCTTTGAAATACCTATACAAACTTGTTCCTACATAGTAACTTGCATCTTTGAATGAGAATCTGCTTCCTTACAGCAACGTGCTATATGTTCTGAATGCCCGAATTGGGAATCTGTGTCAAAACTTTGTTAGGAATTATGTGATCCTTACTAGCTGGAAGTAAGGGAGATGGGGCATGAAGTTATTTCTAGGAGTTGGACACATACCAAGTTTAGCTCAGTTCTGGGCATCTTTGAAATACCTATACAAACTTGTTCCTACATAGTAACTTGCATCTTTGAATGAGAATCTGCTTGCTTACAGCAACGTGCTATATGTTCTGAATGCCCGAATTGGGAATCTGTGTCAAAACTTTGTTAGGAATTATGTGATCCTTACTAGCTGGAAGTAAGGGAGATGGGGCATGAAGTTATTTCTAGGAGTTGGACACATACCAAGTTTAGCTCAGTTCTGGGCATCTTTGAAATACCTATACAAACTTGTTCCTACATAGTAACTTGCAACTTTGAATGAGAATGTGCTTGCTTACAGCAACGTGCTATATGTTCTGAATGCCCGAATTGGGAATCTGTGTCAAAACTTTGTTAGGAATTATGTGATCCTTACTAGCTGGAAGTAAGGGAGATGGGGCATGAAGTTATTTCTAGGAGTTGGACACATACCAAGTTTAGCTCAGTTCTGGGCATCTTTGAAATACCTATACAAACTTGTTCCTACATAGTAACTTGCATCTTTGAATGAGAATGTGCTTGCTTACAGCAACGTGCTATATGTTCTGAATGCCCGAATTGGGAATCTGTGTCAAAACTTTGTTAGGAATTATGTGATCCTTACTAGCTGGAAGTAAGGGAGATGGGGCATGAAGTTATTTCTAGGAGTTGGACACATACCAAGTTTAGCTCAGTTCTGGGCATCTTTGAAATACCTATACAAACTTGTTCCTACATAGTAACTTGCATCTTTGAATGAGAATGTGCTTGCTTGCAGCAACGTGCTATATGTTCTGAATGCCCGAATTGGCAATCTGTGTCAAAACTTTGTTAGGAATTATGTGATCCTTACTAGCTGGAAGTAAGGGAGATGGGGCATGAAGTTATTTCTAGGAGTTGGACACATACCAAGTTTAGCTCAGTTCTGGGCATCTTTGAAATACCTATACAAACTTGTTCCTACATAGTAACTTGCAACTTTGAATGAGAATGTGCTTGCTTGCAGCAACGTGCTATATGTTCTGAATGCCCGAATAGGGAATCTGTGTCAAAACTTTGTAAGGAATTATGTGATCCTTACTAGCTGGAAGTAAGGGAGATGGGGCATGAAGTTATTTCTAGGAGTTGGACACATACCAAGTTTAGCTCAGTTCTGGGCATCTTTGAAATACCTATACAAACTTGTTCCTACATAGTAACTTGCAACTTTCAATGAGAATGTGCTTGCTTACAGCAACGTGCTATATGTTCTGAATGCCCGATTTGGGAATCTGTGTCAAAACTTTGTTAGGAATTATGTGATCCTTACTAGCTGGAAGTAAGGGAGATGGGGCATGAAGTTATTTCTAGGAGTTGGACACATACCAAGTTTAGCTCAGTTCTGGGCATCTTCAAAATACCTATACAAACTTGTTCCTACCTAGTAACTTGCAACTTTGAATGAAAATGTGCTTGCTTACATCAACGTGCTACATGTTCTGAATGCCCGAATTGGGAATCTGTGTCAAAACTTTGTTAGGAATTATGTGATCCTTACTAGCTGGAAGTAAGGGAGATGGGGCATGAAGTTATTTCTAGGAGTTGGACACAAACCAAGTTTAGCTCAGTTCTGGGCATCTTTGAAATACCTATACAAACTTGTTCCTACATAGTAACTTGCATCTTTGAATGAGAATGTGCTTGCTTACAGCAACGTGCTATATGTTCTGAATGCCCGAATTGGGAATCTGTGTCAAAACTTTGTTAGGAATTATGTGATCCTTACTAGCTGGAAGTAAGGGAGATGGGGCATGAAGTTATTTCTAGGAGTTGGACACATACCAAGTTTAGCTCAGTTCTGGGCATCTTTGAAATACCTATACAAACTTCTTCCTACATAGTAACTTGCATCTTTGAATGAGAATGTGCTTGCTTACAGCAACGTGCTATATGTTCTGAATGCCCGAATTGGGAATCTGTGTCAAAACTTTGTTAGGAATTATGTGATCCTTACTAGCTGGAAGTAAGGGAGATGGGGCATGAAGTTATTTCTAGGAGTTGGACACATACCAAGTTTAGCTCAGTTCTGGGCATCTTTGAAATACCTATACAAACTTGTTCCTACATAGTAACATGCATCTTTGAATGAGAATGTGCTTGCTTACAGCAACGTGCTATGTGTTCTGAATGCCCGATTGGCAATCTGTGTCAAAACTTTGTTAGGAATTATGTGATCCTTAATAGCTGGAAGTAAGGGAGATGGGGCATGAAGTTATTTCTAGGAGTTGGACACATACCAAGTTTAGCTCAGTTCTGGGCATCTTTGAAATACCTATACAAACTTGTTCCTACATAGTAACTTGCAACTTTGAATGAGAATGTGCTTGCTTGCAGCAACGTGCTATATGTTCTGAATGCCCGAATAGGGAATCTGTGTCAAAACTTTGTTAGGAATTATGTGATCCTCACTAGCTGGAAGTAAGGGAGATGGGGCATGAAGTTATTTCTAGGAGTTGGACACATACCAAGTTTAGCTCAGTTCTGGGCATCTTTGAAATACCTATACAAACTTGTTGCTACATAGTAACTTGCAACTTTGAATGAGAATGTGCTTGCTTACAGCAACGTGCTATATGTTCTGAATGCCCGAATTGGCAATCTGTGTCAAAACTTTGTTAGGAATTATGTGATCCTCACTAGCTGGAAGTAAGGGAGATGGGGCATGAAGTTATTTCTAGGAGTTGGACACATACCAAGTTTAGCTCAGTTCTGGGCATCTTTGAAATACCTATACAAACTTGTTCCTACATAGTAACTTGCAACTTTGAATGAGAATGTGCTTGCTTACAGCAACGTGCTATATGTTCTGAATGCCCGAATTGGGAATCTGTGTCAAAACTTTGTTAGGAATTATGTGATCCTCACTAGCTGGAAGTAAGGGAGATGGGGCATGAAGTTATTTCTAGGAGTTGGACACATACCAAGTTTAGCTCAGTTCTGGGCATCTTTGAAATACCTATACAAACTTGTTCCTACATAGTAACTTGCAACTTTGAATGAGAATGTGCTTGCTTACAGCAACGTGCTATATGTTCTGAATGCCCGAATTGGGAATCTGTGTCAAAACTTTGTTAGGAATTATGTGATCCTCACTAGCTGGAAGTAAGGGAGATGGGGCATGAAGTTATTTCTAGGAGTTGGACACATACCAAGTTTAGCTCAGTTCTGGGCATCTTTGAAATACGTATACAAACTTGTTCCTACATAGTAACTTGCATCTTTGAATGAGAATCTGCTTGCTTACAGCAACGTGCTATATGTTCTGAATGCCCGAATTGGGAATCTGTGTCAAAAATTTCTTAGGAATTATGTGATCCTCACTAGCTGGAAGTAAGGGAGATGGGGCATGAAGTTATTTCTAGGAGTTGGACACATACCAAGTTTAGCTCAGTTCTGGGCATCTTTGAAATACCTATACAAACTTGTTCCTACATAGTAACTTGCATCTTTGAATGAGAATCTGCTTGCTTACAGCAACGTGCTATATGTTCTGAATGCCCGAATTGGGAATCTGTGTCAAAACTTTGTTAGGAATTATGTGATCCTTACTAGCTGGAAGTAAGGGAGATGGGGCATGAAGTTATTTCTAGGAGTTGGACACATACCAAGTTTAGCTAAGTTCTGGGCATCTTTGAAATACCTATACAAACTTGTTCCTACATAGTAACTTGCATCTTTGAATGAGAATGTGCTTGCTTACAGCAACGTGCTATATGTTCTGAATGCCCGAATTGGCAATCTGTGTCAAAACTTTGTTAGGAATTATGTGATCCTTACTAGCTGGAAGTAAGGGAGATGGGGCATGAAGTTATTTCTAGGAGTTGGACACATACCAAGTTTAGCTCAGTTCTGGGCATCTTTGAAATACCTATACAAACTTGTTCCTACATAGTAACTTGCATCTTTGAATGAGAATGTGCTTGCTTGCAGCAACGTGCTATATGTTCTGAATGCCCGAATTGGCAATCTGTGTCAAAACTTTGTTAGGAATTATGTGATCCTTACTAGCTGGAAGTAAGGGAGATGGGGCATGAAGTTATTTCTAGGAGTTGGACACATACCAAGTTTAGCTCAGTTCTGGGCATCTTTGAAATACCTATACAAACTTGTTCCTACATAGTAACTTGCAACTTTGAATGAGAATGTGCTTGCTTGCAGCAACGTGCTATATGTTCTGAATGCCCGAATAGGGAATCTGTGTCAAAACTTTGTTAGGAATTATGTGATCCTTACTAGCTGGAAGTAAGGGAGATGGGGCATGAAGTTATTTCTAGGAGTTGGACACATACCAAGTTTAGCTCAGTTCTGGGCATCTTTGAAATACCTATACAAACTTGTTCCTACCTAGTAACTTGCAACTTTGAATGAAAACGTGCTTGCTTACAGCAACGTGCTATATGTTCTGAATGCCCGAATTGGGAATCTGTGTCAAAACTTTGTTAGGAATTATGTGATCCTTACTAGCTGGAAGTAAGGGAGATGGGGCATGAAGTTATTTCTAGGAGTTGGACACATACCAAGTTTAGCTCAGTTCTGGGCATCTTTGAAATACCTATACAAACTTGTTCCTACATAGTAACTTGCAACTTTGAATGAAAACGTGCTTGCTTACACCAACGTGCTATATGTTCTGAATGCCCGAATTGGGAATCTGTGTGAAAACATTGTTAGGAATTATGTGATCCTTACTAGCTGGAAGTAAGGGAGATGGGGCATGAAGTTATTTCTAGGAGTTGGACACATACCAAGTTTAGCTCAGTTCTGGGCATCTTTGAAATACCTATACAAACTTGTTCCTACATAGTAACTTGCATCTTTGAATGAGAATCTGCTTGCTTACAGCAACGTGCTATATGTTCTGAATGCCCGAATTGGGAATCTGTGTCAAAACTTTGTTAGGAATTATGTGATCCTTACTAGCTGGAAGTAAGGGAGATGGGGCATGAAGTTATTTCTAGGAGTTGGACACATACCAAGTTTAGCTCAGTTCTGGGCATCTTTGAAATACCTATACAAACTTGTTCCTACATAGTATCTTGCAACTTTGAATGAGAATGTGCTACTTACAGCAACGTGCTACATGTTCTGAATGGCCGAATTGGGAATCTGTGTCAAAACTTTGTTAGGAATTATGTGATCCTTACTAGCTGGAAGTAAGGGAGATGGGGCATGAAGTTATTTCTAGGAGTTGGACACATACCAAGTTTAGCTCAGTTCTGGGCATCTTTGAAATACCTATACAAACGTGTTCCTACATAGTAACTTGCATCTTTGAATGAGAATGTGCTTGCTTGCAGCAACGTGCTATATGTTCTGAATGCCCGAATAGGGAATCTGTGTCAAAACTTTGTTAGGAATTATGTGATCCTTACTAGCTGGAAGTAAGGGAGATGGGGCATGAAGTTATTTCTAGGAGTTGGACACATACCAAGTTTAGCTCAGTTCTGGGCATCTTTGAAATACCTATACAAACTTGTTCCTACATAGTAACTTGCATCTTTGAATGAGAATGTGCTTGCTTGCAGCAACGTGCTATATGTTCTGAATGCCCGAATAGGGAATCTGTGTCAAAACTTTGTTAGGAATTATGTGATCCTTACTAGCTGGAAGTAAGGGAGATGGGGCATGAAGTTATTTCTAGGAGTTGGACACATACCAAGTTTAGCTCAGTTCTGGGCATCTTTGAAATACCTATACAAACTTGTTCCTACATAGTAACTTGCATCTTTGAATGAGAATGTGCTTGCTTGCAGCAACGTGCTATATGTTCTGAATGCCCGAATAGGGAATCTGTGTCAAAACTTTGTTAGGAATTATGTGATCCTTACTAGCTGGAAGTAAGGGAGATGGGGCATGAAGTTATTTCTAGGAGTTGGACACATACCAAGTTTAGCTCAGTTCTGGGCATCTTTGAAATACCTATACAAACTTGTTCCTACATAGTAACTTGCATCTTTGAATGAGAATGTGCTTGCTTACAGCAACGTGCTATATGTTCTGAATGCCCGAATTGGCAATCTGTGTCAAAACTTTGTTAGGAATTATGTGATCCTTACTAGCTGGAAGTAAGGGAGATGGGGCATGAAGTTATTTCTAGGAGTTGGACACATACCAAGTTTAGCTCAGTTCTGGGCATCTTTGAAATACCTATACAAACTTGTTCCTACATAGTAACTTGCAACTTTGAATGAGAATGTGCTTGCTTACAGCAACGTGCTATATGTTCTGAATGCCCGAATTGGGAATCTGTGTCAAAACTTTGTTAGGAATTATGTGATCCTTACTAGCTGGAAGTAAGGGAGATGGGGCATGAAGTTATTTCTAGGAGTTGGACACATACCAAGTTTAGCTCAGTTCTGGGCATCTTTGAAATACCTATACAAACTTGTTCCTACATAGTAACTTGCATCTTTGAATGAGAATGTGCTTGCTTACAGCAACGTGCTATATGTTCTGAATGCCCGAATTGGGAATCTGTGTCAAAACTTTGTTAGGAATTATGTGATCCTTACTAGCTGGAAGTAAGGGAGATGGGGCATGAAGTTATTTCTAGGAGCTGGACACATACCAAGTTTAGCTCAGTTCTGGGCATCTTTGAAATACCTATACAAACTTGTTCCTACCTAGTAACTTGCAACTTTGAATGAAAATGTGCTTGCTTACAGCAACGTGCTATATGTTCTGAATGCCCGAATTGGGAATCTGTGTCAAAACTTTGTTAGGAATTATGTGATCCTTACTAGCTGGAAGTAAGGGAGATGGGGCATGAAGTTATTTCTAGGAGCTGGACACATACCAAGTTTAGCTCAGTTCTGGGCATCTTTGAAATACCTATACAAACTTGTTCCTACATAGTAACTTGCATCTTTGAATGAGAATCTGCTTGCTTGCAGCAACGTGCTATATGTTCTGAATGCCCGAATAGGGAATCTGTGTCAAAACTTTGTTAGGAATTATGTGATCCTTACTAGCTGGAAGTAAGGGAGATGGGGCATGAAGTTATTTCTAGGAGTTGGACACATACCAAGTTTAGCTCAGTTCTGGGCATCTTTGAAATACCTATACAAACTTGTTCCTACAAGGTAACTTGCATCTTTGAATGAGAATGTGCTTGCTTGCAGCAACGTGCTATATGTTCTGAATGCCCGAATAGGGAATCTGTGTCAAAACCTTGTTAGGAATTATGTGATCCTTACTAGCTGGAAGTAAGGGAGATGGGGCATGAAGTTATTTGTAGGAGTTGGACACATACCAAGTTTAGCTCAGTTCTGGGCATCTTTGAAATACCTATACAAACTTGTTCCTACATAGTAACTTGCATCTTTGAATGAGAATGTGCTTGCTTGCAGCAACGTGCTATATGTTCTGAATGCCCGAATAGTGAATCTTTGTCAAAACTTTGTTAGGAATTATGTGATCCTTACTAGCTGGAAGTAAGGGAGATGGGGCATGAAGTTATTTCTAGGAGTTGGACACATACCAAGTTTAGCTCAGTTCTGGGCATCTTTGAAATACCTATACAAACTTGTTCCTACCTAGTAACTTGCAACTTTGAATGAGAATGTGCTTGCTTGCAGCAACGTGCTATATGTTCTGAATGCCCGAATTGGGAATCTGTGTCAAAACTTTGTTAGGAATTATGTGATCCTTACTAGCTGGAAGTAAGGGAGATGGGGCATGAAGTTATTTCTAGGAGTTGGACACATACCAAGTTTAGCTCAGTTCTGGGCATCTTAGAAATACCTATACAAACTTGTTCCTACCTAGTAACTTGCAACTTTGAATGAGAATGTGCTTGCTTACAGCAACGTGCTATATGTTCTGAATGCCCGAATTGGGAATCTGTGTCAAAACTTTGTTAGGAATTATGTGATCCTTACTAGCTGGAAGTAAGGGAGATGGGGCATGAAGTTATTTCTAGGAGTTGGACACATACCAAGTTTAGCTCAGTTCTGGGCATCTTTGAAATACCTATACAAACTTGTTCCTACATAGTAACTTGCAACTTTGAATGAGAATCTGCTTGCTTACAGCAACGTGCTATATGTTCTGAATGCCCGAATTGGGAATCTGTGACAAAACTTTGTTAGGAATTATGTGATCCTTACTAGCTGGAAGTAAGGGAGATGGGGCATGAAGTTATTTCTAGGAGTTGGACACATACCAAGTTTAGCTCAGTTCTGGGCATCTTTGAAATACCTATACAAACTTGTTCCTACATAGTAACTTGCAACTTTGAATGAGAATCTGCTTGCTTACAGCAACGTGCTATATGTTCTGAATGCCCGAATTGGGAATCTGTGTCAAAACTTTCTTAGGAATTATGTGATCCTTACTAGCTGGAAGTAAGGGAGATGGGGCATGAAGTTATTTCTAGGAGTTGGACACATACCAAGTTTAGCTCAGTTCTGGGCATCTTTGAAATACCTATACAAACTTGTTCCTACATAGTAACTTGCATCTTTGAATGAGAATCTGCTTGCTTACAGCAACGTGCTATATGTTCTGAATGCCCGAATTGGGAATCTGTGTCAAAACTTTGTTAGGAATTATGTGATCCTTACTAGCTGGAAGTAAGGGAGATGGGGCATGAAGTTATTTCTAGGAGTTGGACACATACCAAGTTTAGCTCAGTTCTGGGCATCTTTGAAATACCTATACAAACTTGTTCCTACATAGTAACTTGCATCTTTGAATGAGAATGTGCTTGCTTACAGCAACGTGCTATATGTTCTGAATGCCCGAATTGGGAATCTGTGTCGAAACTTTGTTAGGAATTATGTGATCCTTACTAGCTGGAAGTAAGGGAGATGGGGCATGAAGTTATTTCTAGGAGTTGGACACATACCAAGTTTAGCTCAGTTCTGGGCATCTTTGAAATACCTATACAAACTTGTTCCTACATAGTAACTTGCATCTTTGAATGAGAATCTGCTTGCTTACAGCAACGTGCTATATGTTCTGAATGCCCGAATTGGGAATCTGTGTCAAAACTTTGTTAGGAATTATGTGATCCTTACTAGCTGGAAGTAAGGGAGATGGGGCATGAAGTTATTTCTAGGAGTTGGACACATAGCAAGTTTAGCTCAGTTCTGGGCATCTTTGAAATACCTATACAAACTTGTTCCTACATAGTAACTTGCATCTTTGAATGAGAATCTGCTTGCTTGCAGCAACGTGCTATATGTTCTGAATGCCCGAATTGGGAATCTGTGTCAAAACTTTGTTAGGAATTATGTGATCCTTACTAGCTGGAAGTAAGGGAGATGGGGCATGAAGTTATTTCTAGGAGTTGGACACATACCAAGTTTAGCTCAGTTCTGGGCATCTTTGAAATACCTATACAAACTTGTTCCTACATAGTAACTTGCATCTTTGAATGAGAATCTGCTTGCTTACAGCAACGTGCTATATGTTCTGAATGCCCGAATTGGGAATCTGTGTCAAAACTTTGTTAGGAATTATGTGATCCTTACTAGCTGGAAGTAAGGGAGATGGGGCATGAAGTTATTTCTAGGAGTTGGACACATACCAAGTTTAGCTCAGTACTGGGCATCTTTGAAATGCCTATACAAACTTGTTCCTACATAGTAACATGCATCTTTGAATGAGAATGTGCTTGCTTACAGCAACGTGCTATATGTTCTGAATGCCCGAATTGGGAATCTGTGTCAAAACTTTGTTAGGAATTATGTGATCCTTACTAGCTGGAAGTAAGGGAGATGGGGCATGAAGTTATTTCTAGGAGTTGGACACATACCAAGTTTAGCTCAGTTCTGGGCATCTTTGAAATACCTATACAAACTTGTTCCTACATAGTAACTTGCATCTTTGAATGAGAATGTGCTTGCTTGCAGCAACGTGCTATATGTTCTGAATGCCCGAATTGGCAATCTGTGTCAAAACTTTGTTAGGAATTATGTGATCCTTACTAGCTGGAAGTAAGGGAGATGGGGCATGAAGTTATTTCTAGGAGTTGGACACATACCAAGTTTAGCTCAGTTCTGGGCATCTTTGAAATACCTATACAAACTTGTTCCTACATAGTAACTTGCAACTTTGAATGAGAATGTGCTTGCTTACAGCAACGTGCTATATGTTCTGAATGCCCGAATAGGGAATCTGTGTCAAAACTTTGTTAGGAATTATGTGATCCTTACTAGCTGGAAGTAAGGGAGATGGGGCATGAAGTTATTTCTAGGAGTTGGACACATACCAAGTTTAGCTCAGTTCTGGGCATCTTTGAAATACCTATACAAACTTGTTCCTACATAGTAACTTGCATCTTTGAATGAGAATGTGCTTGCTTACAGCAACGTGCTATATGTTCTGAATGCCCGAATTGGGAATCTGTGTCAAAACTTTGTTAGGAATTTTGTGATCCTCACTAGCTGGAAGTAAGGGAGATGGGGCATGAAGTTATTTCTAGGAGTTGGACACATACCAAGTTTAGCTCAGTTCTGGGCATCTTTGAAATACCTATACAAACTTGTTCCTACATAGTAACTTGCATCTTTGAATGAGAATGTGCTTGCTTACAGCAACGTGCTATATGTTCTGAATGCCCGAATTGGGAATCTGTGTCAAAACTTTGTTAGGAATTATGTGATCCTCACTAGCTGGAAGTAAGGGAGATGGGGCATGAAGTTATTTCTAGGAGTTGGACACATAGCAAGTTTAGCTCAGTTCTGGGCATCTTTGAAATACCTATACAAACTTGTTCCTACATAGTAACTTGCATCTTTGAATGAGAATCTGCTTCCTTACAGCAACGTGCTATATGTTCTGAATGCCCGAATTGGGAATCTGTGTCAAAACTTTGTTAGGAATTATGTGATCCTTACTAGCTGGAAGTAAGGGAGATGGGGCATGAAGTTATTTCTAGGAGTTGGACACATACCAAGTTTAGCTCAGTTCTGGGCATCTTTGAAATACCTATACAAACTTGTTCCTACATAGTAACTTGCATCTTTGAATGAGAATCTGCTTGCTTACAGCAACGTGCTATATGTTCTGAATGCCCGAATTGGGAATCTGTGTCAAAACTTTGTTAGGAATTATGTGATCCTTACTAGCTGGAAGTAAGGGAGATGGGGCATGATGTTATTTCTAGGAGTTGGACACATACCAAGTTTAGCTCAGTTCTGGGCATCTTTGAAATACCTATACAAACTTGTTCCTACATAGTAACTTGCATCTTTGAATGAGAATCTGCTTGCTTACAGCAACGTGCTATATGTTCTGAATGCCCGAATTGGGAATCTGTGTCAAAACTTTGTTAGGAATTATGTGATCCTTACTAGCTGGAAGTAAGGGAGATGGGGCATGAAGTTATTTCTAGGAGTTGGACACATACCAAGTTTAGCTCAGTTCTGGGCATCTTTGAAATACCTATACAAACTTGTTCCTGCATAGTAACTTGCAACTTTGAATGAGAATGTGCTTGCTTACAGCAACGTGCTATATGTTCTGAATGCCCGAATTGGGAATCTGTGTCAAAACTTTGTTAGGAATTATGTGATCCTTACTAGCTGGAAGTAAGGGAGATGGGGCATGAAGTTATTTCTAGGAGTTGGACACATACCAAGTTTAGCTCAGTTCTGGGCATCTTTGAAATACCTATACAAACTTGTTCCTACATAGTAACTTGCATCTTTGAATGAGAATGTGCTTGCTTGCAGCAACGTGCTATATGTTCTGAATGACCGAATTGGCAATCTGTGTCAAAACTTTGTTAGGAATTATGTCATCCTTACTAGCTGGAAGTAAGGGAGATGGAGCATGAAGTTATTTCTAGGAGTTGGACACATACCAAGTTTAGCTCAGTTCTGGGCATCTTTGAAATACCTATACAAACTTGTTCCTACATAGTAACTTGCATCTTTGAATGAGAATGTGCTTGCTTACAGCAACGTGCTATATGTTCTGAATGCCCGAATTGGGAATCTGTGTCAAAACTTTGTTAGGAATTATGTGATCCTTACTAGCTGGAAGTAAGGGAGATGGGGCATGAAGTTATTTCTAGGAGTTGGACACATACCAAGTTTAGCTCAGTTCTGGGCATCTTTGAAATACCTATACAAACTTGTTCCTACATAGTAACTTGGAACTTTGAATGAGAATGTGCTTGCTTACACCAACGTGCTATATGATCTGAATGCCCGAATTGGGAATCTGTGTGAAAACATTGTTAGGAATTATGTGATCCTTACTAGCTGGAAGTAAGGGAGATGGGGCATGAAGTTATTTCTAGGAGTTGGACACATACCAAGTTTAGCTCAGTTCTGGGCATCTTTGAAATACCTATACAAACTTGTTCCTACATAGTAACTTGCATCTTTGAATGAGAATGTGCTTGCTTACAGCAACGTGCTATATGTTCTGAATGCCCGAATTGGGAGTCTGTGTCAAAACTTTGTTAGGAATTATGTGATCCTTACTAGCTGGAAGTAAGGGAGATGGGGCATGAAGTTATTTCTAGGAGTTGGACACATACCAAGTTTAGCTCAGTTCTGGGCATCTTTGAAATACCTATACAAACTTGTTCCTACATAGTAACTTGCATCTTTGAATGAGAATCTGCTTGCTTACAGCAACGTGCTATATGTTCTGAATGCCCGAATTGGGAATCTGTGTCAAAACTTTGTTAGGAATTATGTGATCCTTACTAGCTGGAAGTAAGGGAGATGGGGCATGAAGTTATTTCTAGGAGTTGAACACATAGCAAGTTTAGCTGAGTTCTGGGCATCTTTGAAATACCTATACAAACTTGTTCCTACATAGTAACTTGCATCTTTGAATGAGAATGTGCTTGCTTACAGCAACGTGCTGTATGTTCTGAATGCCCGAATTGGGAATCTGTGTCAAAACTTTGTTAGGAATTATGTGATCCTTACTAGCTGGAAGTAAGGGAGATGGGGCATGAAGTTATTTCTAGGAGTTGGACACATACCAAGTTTAGCTCAGTTCTGGGCATCTTTGAAATACCTATACAAACTTGTTCCTACATAGTAACTTGCATCTTTGAATGAGAATCTGCTTGCTTACAGCAACGTGCTATATGTTCTGAATGCCCGAATTGGGAATCTGTGTCAAAACTTTGTTAGGAATTATGTGATCCTTACTAGCTGGAAGTAAGGGAGATGGGGCATGAAGTTATTTCTAGGAGTTGGACACATACCAAGTTAGCTCAGTTCTGGGCATCTTTGAAATGCCTATACAAACTTGTTCCTACATAGTAACATGCATCTTTGAATGAGAATGTGCTTGCTTACAGCAACGTGCTATATGTTCTGAATGCCCGAATTGGGAATCTGTGTCAAAACTTTGTTAGGAATTATGTGATCCTTACTAGCTGGAAGTAAGGGAGATGGGGCATGAAGTTATTTCTAGGAGTTGGACACATACCAAGTTTAGCTCAGTTCTGGGCATCTTTGAAATACCTATACAAACTTGTTCCTACATAGTAACTTGCATCTTTGAATGAGAATGTGCTTGCTTGCAGCAACGTGCTATATGTTCTGAATGCCCGAATTGGCAATCTGTGTCAAAACTTTGTTAGGAATTATGTGATCCTTACTAGCTGGAAGTAAGGGAGATGGGGCATGAAGTTATTTCTAGGAGTTGGACACATACCAAGTTTAGCTCAGTTCTGGGCATCTTTGAAATACCTATACAAACTTGTTCCTACATAGTAACTTGCAACTTTGAATGAGAATGTGCTTGCTTACAGCAACGTGCTATATGTTCTGAATGCCCGAATAGGGAATCTGTGTGAAAACATTGTTAGGAATTATGTGATCCTTACTAGCTGGAAGTAAGGGAGATGGGGCATGAAGTTATTTCTAGGAGTTGGACACATACCAAGTTTAGCTCAGTTCTGGGCATCTTTGAAATACCTATACAAACTTGTTCCTACATAGTAACTTGCATCTTTGAATGAGAATGTGCTTGCTTACAGCAACGTGCTATATGTTCTGAATGCCCGAATTGGGAGTCTGTGTCAAAACTTTGTTAGGAATTATGTGATCCTTACTAGCTGGAAGTAAGGGAGATGGGGCATGAAGTTATTTCTAGGAGTTGGACACATACCAAGTTTAGCTCAGTTCTGGGCATCTTTGAAATACCTATACAAACTTGTTCCTACATAGTAACTTGCATCTTTGAATGAGAATCTGCTTGCTTACAGCAACGTGCTATATGTTCTGAATGCCCGAATTGGGAATCTGTGTCAAAACTTTGTTAGGAATTATGTGATCCTTACTAGCTGGAAGTAAGGGAGATGGGGCATGAAGTTATTTCTAGGAGTTGAACACATAGCAAGTTTAGCTGAGTTCTGGGCATCTTTGAAATACCTATACAAACTTGTTCCTACATAGTAACTTGCATCTTTGAATGAGAATCTGCTTGCTTACAGCAACGTGCTATATGTTCTGAATGCCCGAATTGGGAATCTGTGTCAAAACTTTGTTAGGAATTATGTGATCCTTACTAGCTGGAAGTAAGGGAGATGGGGCATGAAGTTATTTCTAGGAGTTGGACACATACCAAGTTTAGCTCAGTTCTGGGCATCTTTGAAATACCTATACAAACTTGTTCCTACATAGTAACTTGCATCTTTGAATGAGAATCTGCTTGCTTACAGCAACGTGCTATATGTTCTGAATGCCCGAATTGGGAATCTGTGTCAAAACTTTGTTAGGAATTATGTGATCCTTACTAGCTGGAAGTAAGGGAGATGGGGCATGAAGTTATTTCTAGGAGTTGGACACATACCAAGTTTAGCTCAGTTCTGGGCATCTTTGAAATGCCTATACAAACTTGTTCCTACATAGTAACATGCATCTTTGAATGAGAATGTGCTTGCTTACAGCAACGTGCTATATGTTCTGAATGCCCGAATTGGGAATCTGTGTCAAAACTTTGTTAGGAATTATGTGATCCTTACTAGCTGGAAGTAAGGGAGATGGGGCATGAAGTTATTTCTAGGAGTTGGACACATACCAAGTTTAGCTCAGTTCTGGGCATCTTTGAAATACCTATACAAACTTGTTCCTACATAGTAACTTGCATCTTTGAATGAGAATGTGCTTGCTTGCAGCAACGTGCTATATGTTCTGAATGCCCGAATTGGCAATCTGTGTCAAAACTTTGTTAGGAATTATGTGATCCTTACTAGCTGGAAGTAAGGGAGATGGGGCATGAAGTTATTTCTAGGAGTTGGACACATACCAAGTTTAGCTCAGTTCTGGGCATCTTTGAAATACCTATACAAACTTGTTCCTACATAGTAACTTGCAACTTTGAATGAGAATGTGCTTGCTTACAGCAACGTGCTATATGTTCTGAATGCCCGAATAGGGAATCTGTGTCAAAACTTTGTTAGGAATTATGTGATCCTTACTAGCTGGAAGTAAGGGAGATGGGGCATGAAGTTATTTCTAGGAGTTGGACACATACCAAGTTTAGCTCAGTTCTGGGCATCTTTGAAATACCTATACAAACTTGTTCCTACATAGTAACTTGCATCTTTGAATGAGAATGTGCTTACTTACAGCAACGTGCTATATGTTCTGAATGCCCGAATTGGGAATCTGTGTCAAAACTTTGTTAGGAATTTTGTGATCCTCACTAGCTGGAAGTAAGGGAGATGGGGCATGAAGTTATTTCTAGGAGTTGGACACATACCAAGTTTAGCTCAGTTCTGGGCATCTTTGAAATACCTATACAAACTTGTTCCTACATAGTAACTTGCATCTTTGAATGAGAATGTGCTTGCTTACAGCAACGTGCTATATGTTCTGAATGCCCAAATTGGGAATCTGTGTCAAAACTTTGTTAGGAATTATGTGATCCTCACTAGCTGGAAGTAAGGGAGATGGGGCATGAAGTTATTTCTAGGAGTTGGAGACATAGCAAGTTTAGCTCAGTTCTGGGCATCTTTGAAATACCTATACAAACTTGTTCCTACATAGTAACTTGCATCTTTGAATGAGAATCTGCTTCCTTACAGCAACGTGCTATATGTTCTGAATGCCCGAATTGGGAATCTGTGTCAAAACTTTGTTAGGAATTATGTGATCCTCACTAGCTGGAAGTAAGGGAGATGGGGCATGAAGTTATTTCTAGGAGTTGGACACATACCAAGTTTAGCTCAGTTCTGGGCATCTTTGAAATACCTATACAAACTTGTTCCTACATAGTAACTTGCATCTTTGAATGAGAATCTGCTTCCTTACAGCAACGTGCTATATGTTCTGAATGCCCGAATTGGGAATCTGTGTCAAAACTTTGTTAGGAATTATGTGATCCTTACTAGCTGGAAGTAAGGGAGATGGGGCATGAAGTTATTTCTAGGAGTTGGACACATACCAAGTTTAGCTCAGTTCTGGGCATCTTTGAAATACCTATACAAACTTGTTCCTACATAGTAACTTGCATCTTTGAATGAGAATCTGCTTGCTTACAGCAACGTTCTATATGTTCTGAATGCCCGAATTGGGAATCTGTGTCAAAACTTTGTTAGGAATTATGTGATCCTTACTAGCTGGAAGTAAGGGAGATGGGGCATGATGTTATTTCTAGGAGTTGGACACATACCAAGTTTAGCTCAGTTCTGGGCATCTTTGAAATACCTATACAAACTTGTTCCTACATAGTAACTTGCATCTTTGAATGAGAATCTGCTTGCTTACAGCAACGTGCTATATGTTCTGAATGCCCGAATTGGGAATCTGTGTCAAAACTTTGTTAGGAATTATGTGATCCTTACTAGCTGGAAGTAAGGGAGATGGGGCATGAAGTTATTTCTAGGAGTTGGACACATACCAAGTTTAGCTCAGTTCTGGGCATCTTTGAAATACCTATACAAACTTGTTCCTACATAGTAACTTGCATCTTTGAATGAGAATGTGCTTGCTTGCAGCAACGTGCTATATGTTCTGAATGCCCGAATTGGGAATCTGTGTCAAAACTTTGTTAGGAATTATGTGATCCTTACTAGCTGGAAGTAAGGGAGATGGGGCATGAAGTTATTTCTAGGAGTTGGACACATACCAAGTTTAGCTCAGTTCTGGGCATCTTTGAAATACCTATACAAACTTGTTCCTACATAGTAACTTGCATCTTTGAATGAGAATGTGCTTGCTTGCAGCAACGTGCTATATGTTCTGAATGCCCGAATTGGCAATCTGTGTCAAAACTTTGTTAGGAATTATGTCATCCTTACTAGCTGGAAGTAAGGGAGATGGGGCATGAAGTTATTTCTAGGAGTTGGACACATACCAAGTTTAGCTCAGTTCTGGGCATCTTTGAAATACCTATACAAACTTGTTCCTACATAGTAACTTGGAACTTTGAATGAGAATGTGCTTGCTTACACCAACGTGCTATATGATCTGAATGCCCGAATTGGGAATCTGTGTGAAAACATTGTTAGGAATTATGTGATCCTTACTAGCTGGAAGTAAGGGAGATGGGGCATGAAGTTATTTCTAGGAGTTGGACACATACCAAGTTTAGCTCAGTTCTGGGCATCTTTGAAATACCTATACAAACTTGTTCCTACATAGTAACTTGCATCTTTGAATGAGAATCTGCTTGCTTACAGCAACGTGCTATATGTTCTGAATGCCCGAATTGGAAATCTGTGTCAAAACTTTGTTAGGAATTATGTGATCCTTACTAGCTGGAAGTAAGGGAGATGGGGCATGAAGTTATTTCTAGGAGTTGGACACATACCAAGTTTAGCTCAGTTCTGGGCATCTTTGAAATGCCTATACAAACTTGTTCCTACATAGTAACATGCATCTTTGAATGAGAATGTGCTTGCTTACAGCAACGTGCTATATGTTCTGAATGCCCGAATTGGGAATCTGTGTCAAAACTTTGTTAGGAATTATGTGATCCTTACTAGCTGGAAGTAAGGGAGATGGGGCATGAAGTTATTTCTAGGAGTTGGACACATACCAAGTTTAGCTCAGTTCTGGGCATCTTTGAAATACCTATACAAACTTGTTCCTACATAGTAACTTGCATCTTTGAATGAGAATGTGCTTGCTTGCAGCAACGTGCTATATGTTCTGAATGCCCGAATTGGCAATCTGTGTCAAAACTTTGTTAGGAATTATGTGATCCTTACTAGCTGGAAGTAAGGGAGATGGGGCATGAAGTTATTTCTAGGAGTTGGACACATACCAAGTTTAGCTCAGTTCTGGGCATCTTTGAAATACCTATACAAACTTGTTCCTACATAGTAACTTGCAACTTTGAATGAGAATGTGCTTGCTTACAGCAACGTGCTATATGTTCTGAATGCCCGAATAGGGAATCTGTGTCAAAACTTTGTTAGGAATTATGTGATCCTTACTAGCTGGAAGTAAGGGAGATGGGGCATGAAGTTATTTCTAGGAGTTGGACACATACCAAGTTTAGCTCAGTTCTGGGCATCTTTGAAATACCTATACAAACTTGTTCCTACATAGTAACTTGCATCTTTGAATGAGAATGTGCTTGCTTACAGCAACGTGCTATATGTTCTGAATGCCCGAATTGGGAATCTGTGTCAAAACTTTGTTAGGAATTTTGTGATCCTCACTAGCTGGAAGTAAGGGAGATGGGGCATGAAGTTATTTCTAGGAGTTGGACACATACCAAGTTTAGCTCAGTTCTGGGCATCTTTGAAATACCTATACAAACTTGTTCCTACATAGTAACTTGCATCTTTGAATGAGAATGTGCTTGCTTACAGCAACGTGCTATATGTTCTGAATGCCCGAATAGGGAATCTGTGTCAAAACTTTGTTAGGAATTATGTGATCCTCACTAGCTGGAAGTAAGGGAGATGGGGCATGAAGTTATTTCTAGGAGTTGGAGACATAGCAAGTTTAGCTCAGTTCTGGGCATCTTTGAAATACCTATACAAACTTGTTCCTACATAGTAACTTGCATCTTTGAATGAGAATCTGCTTCCTTACAGCAACGTGCTATATGTTCTGAATGCCCGAATTGGGAATCTGTGTCAAAACTTTGTTAGGAATTATGTGATCCTCACTAGCTGGAAGTAAGGGAGATGGGGCATGAAGTTATTTCTAGGAGTTGGACACATACCAAGTTTAGCTCAGTTCTGGGCATCTTTGAAATACCTATACAAACTTGTTCCTACATAGTAACTTGCATCTTTGAATGAGAATCTGCTTCCTTACAGCAACGTGCTATATGTTCTGAATGCCCGAATTGGGAATCTGTGTCAAAACTTTGTTAGGAATTATGTGATCCTTACTAGCTGGAAGTAAGGGAGATGGGGCATGAAGTTATTTCTAGGAGTTGGACACATACCAAGTTTAGCTCAGTTCTGGGCATCTTTGAAATACCTATACAAACTTGTTCCTACATAGTAACTTGCATCTTTGAATGAGAATCTGCTTGCTTACAGCAACGTTCTATATGTTCTGAATGCCCGAATTGGGAATCTGTGTCAAAACTTTGTTAGGAATTATGTGATCCTTACTAGCTGGAAGTAAGGGAGATGGGGCATGATGTTATTTCTAGGAGTTGGACACATACCAAGTTTAGCTCAGTTCTGGGCATCTTTGAAATACCTATACAAACTTGTTCCTACATAGTAACTTGCATCTTTGAATGAGAATCTGCTTGCTTACAGCAACGTGCTATATGTTCTGAATGCCCGAATTGGGAATCTGTGTCAAAACTTTGTTAGGAATTATGTGATCCTTACTAGCTGGAAGTAAGGGAGATGGGGCATGAAGTTATTTCTAGGAGTTGGACACATACCAAGTTTAGCTCAGTTCTGGGCATCTTTGAAATACCTATACAAACTTGTTCCTACATAGTAACTTGCATCTTTGAATGAGAATGTGCTTGCTTGCAGCAACGTGCTATATGTTCTGAATGCCCGAATTGGGAATCTGTGTCAAAACTTTGTTAGGAATTATGTGATCCTTACTAGCGGGAAGTAAGGGAGATGGGGCATGAAGTTATTTCTAGGAGTTGGACACATACCAAGTTTAGCTCAGTTCTGGGCATCTTTGAAATACCTATACAAACTTGTTCCTACATAGTAACTTGCATCTTTGAATGAGAATGTGCTTGCTTGCAGCAACGTGCTATATGTTCTGAATGCCCGAATTGGCAATCTGTGTCAAAACTTTGTTAGGAATTATGTCATCCTTACTAGCTGGAAGTAAGGGAGATGGGGCATGAAGTTATTTCTAGGAGTTGGACACATACCAAGTTTAGCTCAGTTCTGGGCATCTTTGAAATACCTATACAAACTTGTTCCTACATAGTAACTTGGAACTTTGAATGAGAATGTGCTTGCTTACACCAACGTGCTATATGATCTGAATGCCCGAATTGGGAATCTGTGTGAAAACATTGTTAGGAATTATGTGATCCTTACTAGCTGGAAGTAAGGGAGATGGGGCATGAAGTTATTTCTAGGAGTTGGACACATACCAAGTTTAGCTCAGTTCTGGGCATCTTTGAAATACCTATACAAACTTGTTCCTACCTAGTAACTTGCATCTTTGAATGAGAATGTGCTTGCTTACAGCAACGTGCTATATGTTCTGAATGCCCGAATTGGGAATCTGTGTCAAAACTTTGTTAGGAATTATGTGATCCTTACTAGCTGGAAGTAAGGGAGATGGGGCATGAAGTTATTTCTAGGAGTTGGACACATACCAAGTTTAGCTCAGTTCTGGGCATCTTTGAAATACCTATACAAACTTGTTCCTACATAGTAACTTGCATCTTTGAATGAGAATCTGCTTGCTTACAGCAACGTGCTATATGTTCTGAATGCCCGAATTGGGAATCTGTGTCAAAACTTTGTTAGGAATTATGTGATCCTTACTAGCTGGAAGTAAGGGAGATGGGGCATGAAGTTATTTCTAGGAGTTGGACACATACCAAGTTTAGCTCAGTTCTGGGCATCTTTGAAATACCTATACAAACTTGTTCCTACATAGTAACTTGCATCTTTGAATGAGAATGTGCTTGCTTGCAGCAACGTGCTATATGTTCTGAATGCCCGAATTGGCAATCTGTGTCAAAACTTTGTTAGGAATTATGTGATCCTTACTAGCTGGAAGTAAGGGAGATGGGGCATGAAGTTATTTCTAGGAGTTGGACACATACCAAGTTTAGCTCAGTTCTGGGCATCTTTGAAATACCTATACAAACTTGTTCCTACATAGTAACTTGCATCTTTGAATGAGAATGTGCTTGCTTGCAGCAACGTGCTATATGTTCTGAATGCCCGAATTGGGAATCTGTGTCAAAACTTTGTTAGGAATTATGTCATCCTTACTAGCTGGAAGTAAGGGAGATGGGGCATGAAGTTATTTCTAGGAGTTGGACACATAGCAAGTTTAGCTCAGTTCTGGGCATCTTTGAAATACCTATACAAACTTGTTCCTACATAGTAACTTGCATCTTTGAATGAGAATCTGCTTGCTTACAGCAACGTGCTATATGTTCTGAATGCCCGAATTGGGAATCTGTGTCAAAACTTTGTTAGGAATTATGTGATCCTTACTAGCTGGTAGTAAGGGAGATGGGGCATGAAGTTATTTCTAGGAGTTGGACACATAGCAAGTTTAGCTCAGTTCTGGGCATCTTTGAAATACCTATACAAACTTGTTCCTACATAGTAACTTGCATCTTTGAATGAGAATCTGCTTGCTTACAGCAACGTGCTATATGTTCTGAATGCCCGAATTGGGAATCTGTGTCAAAACTTTGTTAGGAATTATGTGATCCTTACTAGCTGGTAGTAAGGGAGATGGGGCATGAAGTTATTTCTAGGAGTTGGACACATACCAAGTTTCGCTCAGTTCTGGGCATCTTTGAAATGCCTATACAAACTTGTTCCTACATAGTAACTTGCATCTTTGAATGAGAATGTGCTTGCTTACAGCAACGTGCTATATGTTCTGAATGCCCGAATTGGGAATCTGTGTCAAAACTTTGTTAGGAATTATGTGATCCTTACTAGCTGGAAGTAAGGGAGATGGGGCATGAAGTTATTTCTAGGAGTTGGACACATACCAAGTTTCGCTCAGTTCTGGGCATCTTTGAAATACCTATACAAACTTGTTCCTACATAGTAACTTGCATCTTTGAATGAGAATGTGCTTGCTTGCAGCAACGTGCTATATGTTCTGAATGCCCGAATTGGCAATCTGTGTCAAAACTTTGTTAGGAATTATGTGATCCTTACTAGCTGGAAGTAAGGGAGATGGGGCATGAAGTTATTTCTAGGAGTTGGACACATACCAAGTTTAGCTCAGTTCTGGGCATCTTTGAAATACCTATACAAACTTGTTCCTACATAGTAACTTGCATCTTTGAATGAGAATGTGCTTGCTTACAGCAACGTGCTATATGTTCTGAATGCCCGAATAGGGAATCTGTGTCAAAACTTTGTTAGGAATTATGTGATCCTTACTAGCTGGAAGTAAGGGAGATGGGGCATGAAGTTATTTCTAGGAGTTGGACACATACCAAGTTTAGCTCAGTTCTGGGCATCTTTGAAATACCTATACAAACTTGTTCCTACATAGTAACTTGCATCTTTGAATGAGAATGTGCTTGCTTACAGCAACGTGCTATATGTTCTGAATGCCCGAATTGGGAATCTGTGTCAAAACTTTGTTAGGAATTTTGTGATCCTCACTAGCTGGAAGTAAGGGAGATGGGGCATGAAGTTATTTCTAGGAGTTGGACACATACCAAGTTTAGCTCAGTTCTGGGCATCTTTGAAATACCTATACAAACTTGTGCCTACATAGTAACTTGCATTTTTGAATGAGAATCTGCTTGCTTACAGCAACGTTCTATATGTTCTGAATGCCCGAATTGGGAATCTGTGTCAAAACTTTGTTAGGAATTATGTGATCCTTACTAGCTGGAAGTAAGGGAGATGGGGCATGATGTTATTTCTAGGAGTTGGACACATACCAAGTTTAGCTCAGTTCTGGGCATCTTTGAAATACCTATACAAACTTGTTCCTACATAGTAACTTGCATCTTTGAATGAGAATCTGCTTGCTTACAGCAACGTGCTATATGTTCTGAATGCCCGAATTGGGAATCTGTGTCAAAACTTTGTTAGGAATTATGTGATCCTTACTAGCTGGAAGTAAGGGAGATGGGGCATGAAGTTATTTCTAGGAGTTGGACACATACCAAGTTTAGCTCAGTTCTGGGCATCTTTGAAATACCTATACAAACTTGTTCCTACATAGTAACTTGCATCTTTGAATGAGAATGTGCTTGCTTGCAGCAACGTGCTATATGTTCTGAATGCCCGAATTGGGAATCTGTGTCAAAACTTTGTTAGGAATTATGTGATCCTTACTAGCTGGAAGTAAGGGAGATGGGGCATGAAGTTATTTCTAGGAGTTGGACACATACCAAGTTTAGCTCAGTTCTGGGCATCTTTGAAATACCTATACAAACTTGTTCCTACATAGTAACTTGCATCTTTGAATGAGAATGTGCTTGCTTGCAGCAACGTGCTATATGTTCTGAATGCCCGAATTGGCAATCTGTGTCAAAACTTTGTTAGGAATTATGTCATCCTTACTAGCTGGAAGTAAGGGAGATGGGGCATGAAGTTATTTCTAGGAGTTGGACACATACCAAGTTTAGCTCAGTTCTGGGCATCTTTGAAATACCTATACAAACTTGTTCCTACATAGTAACTTGGAACTTTGAATGAGAATGTGCTTGCTTACACCAACGTGCTATATGATCTGAATGCCCGAATTGGGAATCTGTGTGAAAACATTGTTAGGAATTATGTGATCCTTACTAGCTGGAAGTAAGGGAGATGGGGCATGAAGTTATTTCTAGGAGTTGGACACATACCAAGTTTAGCTCAGTTCTGGGCATCTTTGAAATACCTATACAAACTTGTTCCTACCTAGTAACTTGCATCTTTGAATGAGAATGTGCTTGCTTACAGCAACGTGCTATATGTTCTGAATGCCCGAATTGGGAATCTCTGTCAAAACTTTGTTAGGAATTATGTGATCCTTACTAGCTGGAAGTAAGGGAGATGGGGCATGAAGTTATTTCTAGGAGTTGGACACATACCAAGTTTAGCTCAATTCTGGGCATCTTTGAAATACCTATACAAACTTGTTCCTACATAGTAACTTGCATCTTTGAATGAGAATCTGCTTGCTTACAGCAACGTGCTATATGTTCTGAATGCCCGAATTGGGAATCTGTGTCAAAACTTTGTTAGGAATTATGTGATCCTTACTAGCTGGAAGTAAGGGAGATGGGGCATGAAGTTATTTCTAGGAGTTGGACACATACCAAGTTTAGCTCAGTTCTGGGCATCTTTGAAATACCTATACAAACTTGTTCCTACATAGTAACTTGCATCTTTGAATGAGAATGTGCTTGCTTGCAGCAACGTGCTATATGTTCTGAATGCCCGAATTGGCAATCTGTGTCAAAACTTTGTTAGGAATTATGTGATCCTTACTAGCTGGAAGTAAGGGAGATGGGGCATGAAGTTATTTCTAGGAGTTGGACACATACCAAGTTTAGCTCAGTTCTGGGCATCTTTGAAATACCTATACAAACTTGTTCCTACATAGTAACTTGCATCTTTGAATGAGAATGTGCTTGCTTGCAGCAACGTGCTATATGTTCTGAATGCCCGAATTGGGAATCTGTGTCAAAACTTTGTTAGGAATTATGTCATCCTTACTAGCTGGAAGTAAGGGAGATGGGGCATGAAGTTATTTCTAGGAGTTGGACACATAGCAAGTTTAGCTCAGTTCTGGGCATCTTTGAAATACCTATACAAACTTGTTCCTACATAGTAACTTGCATCTTTGAATGAGAATCTGCTTGCTTACAGCAACGTGCTATATGTTCTGAATGCCCGAATTGGGAATCTGTGTCAAAACTTTGTTAGGAATTATGTGATCCTTACTAGCTGGTAGTAAGGGAGATGGGGCATGAAGTTATTTCTAGGAGTTGGACACATAGCAAGTTTAGCTCAGTTCTGGGCATCTTTGAAATACCTATACAAACTTGTTCCTACATAGTAACTTGCATCTTTGAATGAGAATCTGCTTGCTTACAGCAACGTGCTATATGTTCTGAATGCCCGAATTGGGAATCTGTGTCAAAACTTTGTTAGGAATTATGTGATCCTTACTAGCTGGTAGTAAGGGAGATGGGGCATGAAGTTATTTCTAGGAGTTGGACACATACCAAGTTTCGCTCAGTTCTGGGCATCTTTGAAATGCCTATACATACTTGTTCCTACATAGTAACTTGCATCTTTGAATGAGAATGTGCTTGCTTACAGCAACGTGCTATATGTTCTGAATGCCCGAATTGGGAATCTGTGTCAAAACTTTGTTAGGAATTATGTGATCCTTACTAGCTGGAAGTAAGGGAGATGGGGCATGAAGTTATTTCTAGGAGTTGGACACATACCAAGTTTCGCTCAGTTCTGGGCATCTTTGAAATACCTATACAAACTTGTTCCTACATAGTAACTTGCATCTTTGAATGAGAATGTGCTTGCTTGCAGCAACGTGCTATATGTTCTGAATGCCCGAATTGGCAATCTGTGTCAAAACTTTGTTAGGAATTATGTGATCCTTACTAGCTGGAAGTAAGGGAGATGGGGCATGAAGTTATTTCTAGGAGTTGGACACATACCAAGTTTAGCTCAGTTCTGGGCATCTTTGAAATACCTATACAAACTTGTTCCTACATAGTAACTTGCATCTTTGAATGAGAATGTGCTTGCTTACAGCAACGTGCTATATGTTCTGAATGCCCGAATAGGGAATCTGTGTCAAAACTTTGTTAGGAATTATGTGATCCTTACTAGCTGGAAGTAAGGGAGATGGGGCATGAAGTTATTTCTAGGAGTTGGACACATACCAAGTTTAGCTCAGTTCTGGGCATCTTTGAAATACCTATACAAACTTGTTCCTACATAGTAACTTGCATCTTTGAATGAGAATGTGCTTGCTTACAGCAACGTGCTATATGTTCTGAATGCCCGAATTGGGAATCTGTGTCAAAACTTTGTTAGGAATTTTGTGATCCTCACTAGCTGGAAGTAAGGGAGATGGGGCATGAAGTTATTTCTAGGAGTTGGACACATACCAAGTTTACCTCAGTTCTGGGCATCTTTGAAATACCTATACAAACTTGTGCCTACATAGTAACTTGCATCTTTGAATGAGAATCTGCTTCCTTACAGCAACGTGCTATATGTTCTGAATGCCCGAATTGGGAATCTGTGTCAAAACTTTGTTAGGAATTATGTGATCCTCACTAGCTGGAAGTAAGGGAGATGGGGCATGAAGTTATTTCTAGGAGTTGGACACATAGCAAGTTTAGCTCAGTTCTGGGCATCTTTGAAATACCTATACAAACTTGTTCCTACATAGTAACTTGCATCTTTGAATGAGAATCTGCTTCCTTACAGCAACGTGCTATATGTTCTGAATGCCCGAATTGGGAATCTGTGTCAAAACTTTGTTAGGAATTATGTGATCCTCACTAGCTGGAAGTAAGGGAGATGGGGCATGAAGTTATTTCTAGGAGTTGGACACATACCAAGTTTAGCTCAGTTCTGGGCATCTTTGAAATACCTATACAAACTTGTTCCTACATAGTAACTTGCATCTTTGAATGAGAATCTGCTTCCTTACAGCAACGTGCTATATGTTCTGAATGCCCGAATTGGGAATCTGTGTCAAAACTTTGTTAGGAATTATGTGATCCTCACTAGCTGGAAGTAAGGGAGATGGGGCATGAAGTTATTTCTAGGAGTTGGACACATACCAAGTTTAGCTCAGTTCTGGGCATCTTTGAAATACCTATACAAACTTGTTCCTACATAGTAACTTGCATCTTTGAATGAGAATCTGCTTGCTTACAGCAACGTTCTATATGTTCTGAATGCCCGAATTGGGAATCTGTGTCAAAACTTTGTTAGGAATTATGTGATCCTTACTAGCTGGAAGTAAGGGAGATGGGGCATGATGTTATTTCTAGGAGTTGGACACATACCAAGTTTAGCTCAGTTCTGGGCATCTTTGAAATACCTATACAAACTTGTTCCTACATAGTAACTTGCATCTTTGAATGAGAATCTGCTTGCTTACAGCAACGTGCTATATGTTCTGAATGCCCGAATTGGGAATCTGTGTCAAAACTTTGTTAGGAATTATGTGATCCTTACTAGCTGGAAGTAAGGGAGATGGGGCATGAAGTTATTTCTAGGAGTTGGACACATACCAAGTTTAGCTCAGTTCTGGGCATCTTTGAAATACCTATACAAACTTGTTCCTACATAGTAACTTGCAACTTTGAATGAGAATGTGCTTGCTTACAGCAACGTGCTATATGTTCTGAATGCCCGAATTGGGAATCTGTGTCAAAACTTTGTTAGGAATTATGTGATCCTTACTAGCTGGAAGTAAGGGAGATGGGGCATGAAGTTATTTCTAGGAGTTGGACACATACCAAGTTTAGCTCAGTTCTGGGCATCTTTGAAATACCTATACAAACTTGTTCCTACATAGTAACTTGCATCTTTGAATGAGAATGTGCTTGCTTGCAGCAACGTGCTATATGTTCTGAATGCCCGAATTGGCAATCTGTGTCAAAACTTTGTTAGGAATTATGTCATCCTTACTAGCTGGAAGTAAGGGAGATGGAGCATGAAGTTATTTCTAGGAGTTGGACACATACCAAGTTTAGCTCAGTTCTGGGCATCTTTGAAATACCTATACAAACTTGTTCCTACATAGTAACTTGCATCTTTGAATGAGAATGTGCTTGCTTACAGCAACGTGCTATATGTTCTGAATGCCCGAATTGGGAATCTGTGTCAAAACTTTGTTAGGAATTATGTGATCCTTACTAGCTGGAAGTAAGGGAGATGGGGCATGAAGTTATTTCTAGGAGTTGGACACATACCAAGTTTAGCTCAGTTCTGGGCATCTTTGAAATACCTATACAAACTTGTTCCTACATAGTAACTTGGAACTTTGAATGAGAATGTGCTTGCTTACACCAACGTGCTATATGATCTGAATGCCCGAATTGGGAATCTGTGTGAAAACATTGTTAGGAATTATGTGATCCTTACTAGCTGGAAGTAAGGGAGATGGGGCATGAAGTTATTTCTAGGAGTTGGACACATACCAAGTTTAGCTCAGTTCTGGGCATCTTTGAAATGCCTATACAAACTTGTTCCTACATAGTAACTTGCATCTTTGAATGAGAATGTGCTTGCTTACAGCAACGTGCTATATGTTCTGAATGCCCGAATTGGCAATCTGTGTCAAAACTTTGTTAGGAATTATGTGATCCTTACTAGCTGGAAGTAAGGGAGATGGGGCATGAAGTTATTTCTAGGAGTTGGACACATACCAAGTTTAGCTCAGTTCTGGGCATCTTTGAAATACCTATACAAACTTGTTCCTACATAGTAACTTGCATCTTTGAATGAGAATGTGCTTGCTTGCAGCAACGTGCTATATGTTCTGAATGCCCGAATTGGCAATCTGTGTCAAAACTTTGTTAGGAATTATGTGATCCTTACTAGCTGGAAGTAAGGGAGATGGGGCATGAAGTTATTTCTAGGAGTTGGACACATACCAAGTTTAGCTCAGTTCTGGGCATCTTTGAAATACCTATACAAACTTGTTCCTACATAGTAACTTGCATCTTTGAATGAGAATGTGCTTGCTTACAGCAACGTGCTATATGTTCTGAATGCCCGAATAGGGAATCTGTGTCAAAACTTTGTTAGGAATTATGTGATCCTTACTAGCGGGAAGTAAGGGAGATGGGGCATGAAGTTATTTCTAGGAGTTGGACACATACCAAGTTTAGCTCAGTTCTGGGCATCTTTGAAATACCTATACAAACTTGTTCCTACATAGTAACTTGCATCTTTGAATGAGAATGTGCTTGCTTACAGCAACGTGCTATATGTTCTGAATGCCCGAATTGGGAATCTGTGTCAAAACTTTGTTAGGAATTTTGTGATCCTTACTAGCTGGAAGTAAGGGAGATGGGGCATGAAGTTATTTCTAGGAGTTGGACACATACCAAGTTTAGCTCAGTTCTGGGCATCTTTGAAATACCTATACAAACTTGTTCCTACATAGTAACTTGCATCTTTGAATGAGAATCTGCTTCCTTACAGCAACGTGCTATATGTTCTGAATGCCCGAATTGGGAATCTGTGTCAAAACTTTGTTAGGAATTATGTGATCCTCACTAGCTGGAAGTAAGGGAGATGGGGCATGAAGTTATTTCTAGGAGTTGGACACATAGCAAGTTTAGCTCAGTTCTGGGCATCTTTTAAATACCTATACAAACTTGTTCCTACATAGTAACTTGCATCTTTGAATGAGAATCTGCTTCCTTACAGCAACGTGCTATATGTTCTGAATGCCCGAATTGGGAATCTGTGTCAAAACTTTGTTAGGAATTATGTGATCCTCACTAGCTGGAAGTAAGGGAGATGGGGCATGAAGTTATTTCTAGGAGTTGGACACATACCAAGTTTAGCTCAGTTCTGGGCATCTTTGAAATACCTATACAAACTTGTTCCTACATAGTAACTTGCATCTTTGAATGAGAATCTGCTTCCTTACAGCAACGTGCTATATGTTCTGAATGCCCGAATTGGGAATCTGTGTCAAAACTTTGTTAGGAATTATGTGATCCTTACTAGCTGGAAGTAAGGGAGATGGGGCATGAAGTTATTTCTAGGAGTTGGACACATACCAAGTTTAGCTCAGTTCTGGGCATCTTTGAAATACCTATACAAACTTGTTCCTACATAGTAACTTGCATCTTTGAATGAGAATCTGCTTGCTTACAGCAACGTTCTATATGTTCTGAATGCCCGAATTGGGAATCTGTGTCAAAACTTTGTTAGGAATTATGTGATCCTTACTAGCTGGAAGTAAGGGAGATGGGGCATGATGTTATTTCTAGGAGTTGGACACATACCAAGTTTAGCTCAGTTCTGGGCATCTTTGAAATACCTATACAAACTTGTTCCTACATAGTAACTTGCATCTTTGAATGAGAATCTGCTTGCTTACAGCAACGTGCTATATGTTCTGAATGCCCGAATTGGGAATCTGTGTCAAAACTTTGTTAGGAATTATGTGATCCTTACTAGCTGGAAGTAAGGGAGATGGGGCATGAAGTTATTTCTAGGAGTTGGACACATAGCAAGTTTAGCTCAGTTCTGGGCATCTTTGAAATACCTATACAAACTTGTTCCTACATAGTAACTTGCATCTTTGAATGAGAATCTGCTTGCTTACAGCAACGTGCTATATGTTCTGAATGCCCGAATTGGGAATCTGTGACAAAACTTTGTTAGGAATTATGTGATCCTTACTAGCTGGAAGTAAGGGAGATGGGGCATGAAGTTATTTCTAGGAGTTGGACACATACCAAGTTTAGCTCAGTTCTGGGCATCTTTGAAATACCTATACAAACTTGTTCCTACATAGTAACTTGCATCTTTGAATGAGAATCTGCTTGCTTACAGCAACGTGCTATATGTTCTGAATGCCCGAATTGGGAATCTGTGTCAAAACTTTGTTAGGAATTATGTGATCCTTACTAGCTGGAAGTAAGGGAGATGGGGCATGAAGTTATTTCTAGGAGTTTGACACATACCAAGTTTAGCTCAGTTCTGGGCATCTTTGAAATGCCTATACAAACTTGTTCCTACATAGTAACTTGCATCTTTGAATGAGAATGTGCTTGCTTACAGCAACGTGCTATATGTTCTGAATGCCCGAATTGGGAATCTGTGTCAAAACTTTGTTAGGAATTATGTGATCCTTACTAGCTGGAAGTAAGGGAGATGGGGCATGAAGTTATTTCTAGGAGTTGGACACATACCAAGTTTAGCTCAGTTCTGGGCATCTTTGAAATGCCTATACAAACTTGTTCCTACATAGTAACTTGCATCTTTGAATGAGAATGTGCTTGCTTGCAGCAACGTGCTATATGTTCTGAATGCCCGAATTGGCAATCTGTGTCAAAACTTTGTTAGGAATTATGTGATCCTTACTAGCTGGAAGTAAGGGAGATGGGGCATGAAGTTATTTCTAGGAGTTGGACACATACCAAGTTTAGCTCAGTTCTGGGCATCTTTGAAATACCTATACAAACTTGTTCCTACATAGTAACTTGCATCTTTGAATGAGAATGTGCTTGCTTACAGCAACGTGCTATATGTTCTGAATGCCCGAATAGGGAATCTGTGTCAAAACTTTGTTAGGAATTATGTGATCCTTACTAGCGGGAAGTAAGGGAGGTGGGGCATGAAGTTATTTCTAGGAGTTGGACACATACCAAGTTTAGCTCAGTTCTGGGCATCTTTGAAATACCTATACAAACTTGTTCCTACATAGTAACTTGCATCTTTGAATGAGAATGTGCTTGCTTACAGCAACGTGCTATATGTTCTGAATGCCCGAATTGGGAATCTGTGTCAAAACTTTGTTAGGAATTTTGTGATCCTCACTAGCTGGAAGTAAGGGAGATGGGGCATGAAGTTATTTCTAGGAGTTGGACACATACCAAGTTTAGCTCAGTTCTGCGCATCTTTGAAATACCTATACAAACTTGTTCCTACATAGTAACTTGCATCTTTGAATGAGAATCTGCTTCCTTACAGCAACGTGCTATATGTTCTGAATGCCCGAATTGGGAATCTGTGTCAAAACTTTGTTAGGAATTATGTGATCCTCACTAGCTGGAAGTAAGGGAGATGGGGCATGAAGTTATTTCTAGGAGTTGGACACATAGCAAGTTTAGCTCAGTTCTGGGCATCTTTGAAATACCTATACAAACTTGTTCCTACATAGTAACTTGCATCTTTGAATGAGAATCTGCTTCCTTACAGCAACGTGCTATATGTTCTGAATGCCCGAATTGGGAATCTGTGTCAAAACTTTGTTAGGAATTATGTGATCCTCACTAGCTGGAAGTAAGGGAGATGGGGCATGAAGTTATTTCTAGGAGTTGGACACATACCAAGTTTAGCTCAGTTCTGGGCATCTTTGAAATACCTATACAAACTTGTTCCTACAT
Organism: Diceros bicornis minor; assembly: GCF_020826845.1. NCBI lineage: Eukaryota > Metazoa > Chordata > Mammalia > Perissodactyla > Rhinocerotidae > Diceros > Diceros bicornis. Next base: position 730,390 of record NW_026691077.1, read on the forward strand.
AGTAACTTGCATCTTTGAATGAGAATCTGCTTCCTTACAGCAACGTGCTATATGTTCTGAATGCCCGAATTGGGAATCTGTGTCAAAACTTTGTTAGGAATTATGTGATCCTTACTAGCTGGAAGTAAGGGAGATGGGGCATGAAGTTATTTCTAGGAGTTGGACACATACCAAGTTTAGCTCAGTTCTGGGCATCTTTGAAATACCTATACAAACTTGTTCCTACATAGTAACTTGCATCTTTGAATGAGAATCTGCTTGCTTACAGCAACGTTCTATATGTTCTGAATGCCCGAATTGGGAATCTGTGTCAAAACTTTGTTAGGAATTATGTGATCCTTACTAGCTGGAAGTAAGGGAGATGGGGCATGATGTTATTTCTAGGAGTTGGACACATACCAAGTTTAGCTCAGTTCTGGGCATCTTTGAAATACCTATACAAACTTGTTCCTACATAGTAACTTGCATCTTTGAATGAGAATCTGCTTGCTTACAGCAACGTGCTATATGTTCTGAATGCCCGAATTGGGAATCTGTGTCAAAACTTTGTTAGGAATTATGTGATCTTTACTAGCTGGAAGTAAGGGAGATGGGGCATGAAGTTATTTCTAGGAGTTGGACACATAGCAAGTTTAGCTCAGTTCTGGGCATCTTTGAAATACCTATACAAACTTGTTCCTACATAGTAACTTGCATCTTTGAATGAGAATCTGCTTGCTTACAGCAACGTGCTATATGTTCTGAATGCCCGAATTGGGAATCTGTGACAAAACTTTGTTAGGAATTATGTGATCCTTACTAGCTGGAAGTAAGGGAGATGGGGCATGAAGTTATTTCTAGGAGTTTGACACATACCAAGTTTAGCTCAGTTCTGGGCATCTTTGAAATGCCTATACAAACTTGTTCCTACATAGTAACTTGCATCTTTGAATGAGAATGTGCTTGCTTACAGCAACGTGCTATATGTTCTGAATGCCCGAATTGGGAATCTGTGTCAAAACTTTGTTAGGAATTATGTGATCCTTACTAGCTGGAAGTAAGGGAGATGGGGCATGAAGTTATTTCTAGGAGTTGGACACATACCAAGTTTAGCTCAGTTCTGGGCATCTTTGAAATACCTATACAAACTTGTTCCTACATAGTAACTTGCATCTTTGAATGAGAATGTGCTTGCTTGCAGCAACGTGCTATATGTTCTGAATGCCCGAATTGGCAATCTGTGTCAAAACTTTGTTAGGAATTATGTGATCCTTACTAGCTGGAAGTAAGGGAGATGGGGCATGAAGTTATTTCTAGGAGTTGGACACATACCAAGTTTAGCTCAGTTCTGGGCATCTTTGAAATACCTATACAAACTTGTTCCTACATAGTAACTTGCATCTTTGAATGAGAATGTGCTTGCTTGCAGCAACGTGCTATATGTTCTGAATGCCCGAATTGGCAATCTGTGTCAAAACTTTGTTAGGAATTATGTCATCCTTACTAGCTGGAAGTAAGGGAGATGGGGCATGAAGTTATTTCTAGGAGTTGGACACATACCAAGTTTAGCTCAGTTCTGGGCATCTTTGAAATACCTATACAAACTTGTTCCTACATAGTATCTTGCAACTTTGAATGAGAATGTGCTTGCTTACAGCAACGTGCTACGTGTTCTGAATGCCCGAATTGGGAATCTGTGTCAAAACTTTGTTAGGAATTATGTGATCCTTACTAGCTGGAAGTAAGGGAGATGGGGCATGAAGTTATTTCTAGGAGTTGGACACATACCAAGTTTAGCTCAGTTCTGGGCATCTTTGAAATACCTATACAAACTTGTTCCTACATAGTAACTTGCATCTTTGAATGAGAATGTGCTTGCTTGCAGCAACGTGCTACGTGTTCTGAATGCCCGAATAGGGAATCTGTGTCAAAACTTTGTTAGGAATTATGTGATCCTTACTAGCTGGAAGTAAGGGAGATGGGGCATGAAGTTATTTCTAGGAGTTGGACACATACCAAGTTTAGCTCAGTTCTGGGCATCTTTGAAATACCTATACAAACTTGTTCCTACATAGTAACTTGCATCTTTGAATGAGAATGTGCTTGCTTGCAGCAACGTGCTATGTGTTCTGAATGCCCGAATAGGGAATCTGTGTCAAAACTTTGTTAGGAATTATGTGATCCTTACTAGCTGGAAGTAAGGGAGATGGGGCATGAAGTTATTTCTAGGAGTTGGACACATACCAAGTTTAGCTCAGTTCTGGGCATCTTTGAAATACCTATACAAACTTGTTCCTACATAGTAACTTGCATCTTTGAATGAGAATGTGCTTGCTTGCAGCAACGTGCTATATGTTCTGAATGCCCGAATAGGGAATCTGTGTCAAAACTTTGTTAGGAATTATGTGATCCTTACTAGCTGGAAGTAAGGGAGATGGGGCATGAAGTTATTTCTAGGAGTTGGACACATACCAAGTTTAGCTCAGTTCTGGGCATCTTTGAAATACCTATACAAACTTGTTCCTACATAGTAACTTGCATCTTTGAATGAGAATGTGCTTGCTTGCAGCAACGTGCTATATGTTCTGAATGCCCGAATAGGGAATCTGTGTCAAAACTTTGTTAGGAATTATGTGATCCTTACTAGCTGGAAGTAAGGGAGATGGGGCATGAAGTTATTTCTAGGAGTTGGACACATACCAAGTTTAGCTCAGTTCTGGGCATCTTTGAAATACCTATACAAACTTGTTCCTACATAGTAACTTGCAACTTTGAATGAGAATGTGCTTGCTTGCAGCAACGTGCTATATGTTCTGAATGCCCGAATTGGGAATCTGTGTCAAAACTTTGTTAGGAATTATGTGATCCTTACTAGCTGGAAGTAAGGGAGATGGGGCATGAAGTTATTTCTAGGAGTTGGACACATACCAAGTTTAGCTCACTTCTGGGCATCTTTGAAATACCTATACAAACTTGTTCCTACATAGTAACTTGCAACTTTGAATGAGAATGTGCTTGCTTGCAGCAACGTGCTATATGTTCTGAATGCCCGAATTGGGAATCTGTGTCAAAACTTTGTTAGGAATTATGTGATCCTTACTAGCTGGAAGTAAGGGAGATGGGGCATGAAGTTATTTCTAGGAGTTGGACACATACCAAGTTTAGCTCAGTTCTGGGCATCTTTGAAATACCTATACAAACTTGTTCCTACATAGTAACTTGCAACTTTGAATGAGAATGTGCTTGCTTACAGCAACGTGCTATATGTTCTGAATGCCCGAATTGGGAATCTGTGTGAAAACTTTGTTAGGAATTATGTGATCCTTACTAGCTGGAAGTAAGGGAGATGGGGCATGAAGTTATTTCTAGGAGTTGGACACATACCAAGTTTAGCTCAGTTCTGGGCATCTTTGAAATACCTATACAAACTTGTTCCTACATAGTAACTTGCATCTTTGAATGAGAATGTGCTTGCTTACAGCAACGTGCTATATGTTCTGAATGCCCGAATTGGGAATCTGTGTCAAAACTTTCTTAGGAATTATGTGATCCTTACTAGCTGGAAGTAAGGGAGATGGGGCATGAAGTTATTTCTAGGAGTTGGACACATACCAAGTTTAGCTCAGTTCTGGGCATCTTTGAAATACCTATACAAACTTGTTCCTACATAGTAACTTGCATCTTTGAATGAGAATCTGCTTGCTTACAGCAACGTGCTATATGTTCTGAATGCCCGAATTGGGAATCTGTGTCAAAACTTTCTTAGGAATTATGTGATCCTTACTAGCTGGAAGTAAGGGAGATGGGGCATGAAGTTATTTCTAGGAGTTGGACACATACCAAGTTTAGCTCAGTTCTGGGCATCTTTGAAATACCTATACAAACTTGTTCCTACATAGTAACTTGCATCTTTGAATGAGAATCTGCTTGCTTACAGCAACGTGCTATATGTTCTGAATGCCCGAATTGGGAATCTGTGTCAAAACTTTGTTAGGAATTATGTGATCCTTACTAGCTGGAAGTAAGGGAGATGGGGCATGAAGTTATTTCTAGGAGTTGGACACATACCAAGTTTAGCTCAGTTCTGGGCATCTTTGAAATACCTATACAAACTTGTTCCTACATAGTAACTTGCATCTTTGAATGAGAATCTGCTTGCTTACAGCAACGTGCTATATGTTCTGAATGCCCGAATTGGGAATCTGTGTCAAAACTTTGTTAGGAATTATGTGATCCTTACTAGCTGGAAGTAAGGGAGATGGGGCATGAAGTTATTTCTAGGAGTTGGACACATAGCAAGTTTAGCTCAGTTCTGGGCATCTTTGAAATACCTATACAAACTTGTTCCTACATAGTAACTTGCATCTTTGAATGAGAATCTGCTTGCTTACAGCAACGTGCTATATGTTCTGAATGCCCGAATTGGGAATCTGTGTCAAAACTTTGTTAGGAATTATGTGATCCTTACTAGCTGGAAGTAAGGGAGATGGGGCATGAAGTTATTTCTAGGAGTTGGACACATACCAAGTTTAGCTCAGTTCTGGGCATCTTTGAAATACCTATACAAACTTGTTCCTACATAGTAACTTGCATCTTTGAATGAGAATCTGCTTGCTTACAGCAACGTGCTATATGTTCTGAATGCCCGAATTGGGAATCTGTGTCAAAACTTTGTTAGGAATTATGTGATCCTTACTAGCTGGAAGTAAGGGAGATGGGGCATGAAGTTATTTCTAGGAGTTGGACACATACCAAGTTTAGCTCAGTTCTGGGCATCTTTGAAATGCCTATACAAACTTGTTCCTACATAGTAACATGCATCTTTGAATGAGAATGTGCTTGCTTACAGCAACGTGCTATATGTTCTGAATGCCCGAATTGGGAATCTGTGTCAAAACTTTGTTAGGAATTATGTAATCCTTACTAGCTGGAAGTAAGGAAGATGGGGCATGAAGTTATTTCTAGGAGTTGGACACATACCAAGTTTAGCTCAGTTCTGGGCATCTTTGAAATACCTATACAAACTTGTTCCTACATAGTAACTTGCATCTTTGAATGAGAATCTGCTTGCTTGCAGCAACGTGCTATATGTTCTGAATGCCCGAATTGGCAATCTGTGTCAAAACTTTGTTAGGAATTATGTGATCCTTACTAGCTGGAAGTAAGGGAGATGGGGCATGAAGTTATTTCTAGGAGTTGGACACATACCAAGTTTAGCTCAGTTCTGGGCATCTTTGAAATACCTATACAAACTTGTTCCTACATAGTAACTTGCATCTTTGAATGAGAATGTGCTTGCTTACAGCAACGTGCTATATGTTCTGAATGCCCGAATTGGGAATCTGTGTCAAAACTTTGTTAGGAATTTTGTGATCCTTACTAGCTGGAAGTAAGGGAGATGGGGCATGAAGTTATTTCTAGGAGTTGGACACATACCAAGTTTAGCTCAGTTCTGGGCATCTTTGAAATACCTATACAAACTTGTTCCTACATAGTAACTTGCATCTTTGAATGAGAATGTGCTTGCTTACAGCAACGTGCTATATGTTCTGAATGCCCGAATTGGGAATCTGTGTCAAAACTTTGTTAGGAATTATGTGATCCTCACTAGCTGGAAGTAAGGGAGATGGGGCATGAAGTTATTTCTAGGAGTTGGACACATAGCAAGTTTAACTCAGTTCTGGGCATCTTTGAAATACCTATACAAACTTGTTCCTACATAGTAACTTGCATCTTTGAAGGAGAATCTGCTTCCTTACAGCAACGTGCTATATGTTCTGAATGCCCGAATTGGGAATCTGTGTCAAAACTTTGTTAGGAATTATGTGATCCTCACTAGCTGGAAGTAAGGGAGATGGGGCATGAAGTTATTTCTAGGAGTTGGACACATAGCAAGTTTAGCTCAGTTCTGGGCATCTTTGAAATACCTATACAAACTTGTTCCTACATAGTAACTTGCATCTTTGAATGAGAATCTGCTTCCTTACAGCAACGTGCTATATGTTCTGAATGCCCGAATTGGGAATCTGTGTCAAAACTTTGTTAGGAATTATGTGATCCTCACTAGCTGGAAGTAAGGGAGATGGGGCATGAAGTTATTTCTAGGAGTTGGACACATACCAAGTTTAGCTCAGTTCTGGGCATCTTTGAAATACCTATACAAACTTGTTCCTACATAGTAACTTGCATCTTTGAATGAGAATGTGCTTGCTTACAGCAACGTGCTATATGTTCTGAATGCCCGAATTGGGAATCTGTGTCAAAACTTTGTTAGGAATTATGTGATCCTCACTAGCTGGAAGTAAGGGAGATGGGGCATGAAGTTATTTCTAGGAGTTGGACACATAGCAAGTTTAACTCAGTTCTGGGCATCTTTGAAATACCTATACAAACTTGTTCCTACATAGTAACTTGCATCTTTGAAGGAGAATCTGCTTCCTTACAGCAACGTGCTATATGTTCTGAATGCCCGAATTGGGAATCTGTGTCAAATCTTTGTTAGGAATTATGTGATCCTCACTAGCTGGAAGTAAGGGAGATGGGGCATGAAGTTATTTCTAGGAGTTGGACACATAGCAAGTTTAACTCAGTTCTGGGCATCTTTGAAATACCTATACAAACTTGTTCCTACATAGTAACTTGCATCTTTGAAGGAGAATCTGCTTCCTTACAGCAACGTGCTATATGTTCTGAATGCCCGAATTGGGAATCTGTGTCAAAACTTTGTTAGGAATTATGTGATCCTCACTAGCTGGAAGTAAGGGAGATGGGGCATGAAGTTATTTCTAGGAGTTGGACACATAGCAAGTTTAGCTCAGTTCTGGGCATCTTTGAAATACCTATACAAACTTGTTCCTACATAGTAACTTGCATCTTTGAATGAGAATGTGCTTGCTTACAGCAACGTGCTATATGTTCTGAATGCCCGAATTGGGAATCTGTGTCAAAACTTTGTTAGGAATTTTGTGATCCTTAGTAGCTGGAAGTAAGGGAGATGGGGCATGAAGTTATTTCTAGGAGTTGGACACATACCAAGTTTAGCTCAGTTCTGGGCATCTTTGAAATACCTATACAAACTTGTTCCTACATAGTAACTTGCATCTTTGAATGAGAATGTGCTTGCTTACAGCAACGTGCTATATGTTCTGAATGCCCGAATTGGGAATCTGTGTCAAAACTTTGTTAGGAATTATGTGATCCTCACTAGCTGGAAGTAAGGGAGATGGGGCATGAAGTTATTTCTAGGAGTTGGACACATAGCAAGTTTAACTCAGTTCTGGGCATCTTTGAAATACCTATACAAACTTGTTCCTACATAGTAACTTGCATCTTTGAAGGAGAATCTGCTTCCTTACAGCAACGTGCTATATGTTCTGAATGCCCGAATTGGGAATCTGTGTCAAAACTTTGTTAGGAATTATGTGATCCTCACTAGCTGGAAGTAAGGGAGATGGGGCATGAAGTTATTTCTAGGAGTTGGACACATAGCAAGTTTAGCTCAGTTCTGGGCATCTTTGAAATACCTATACAAACTTGTTCCTACATAGTAACTTGCATCTTTGAATGAGAATCTGCTTCCTTACAGCAACGTGCTATATGTTCTGAATGCCCGAATTGGGAATCTGTGTCAAAACTTTGTTAGGAATTATGTGATCCTCACTAGCTGGAAGTAAGGGAGATGGGGCATGAAGTTATTTCTAGGAGTTGGACACATACCAAGTTTAGCTCAGTTCTGGGCATCTTTGAAATACCTATACAAACTTGTTCCTACATAGTAACTTGCATCTTTGAATGAGAATGTGCTTGCTTACAGCAACGTGCTATATGTTCTGAATGCCCGAATTGGGAATCTGTGTCAAAACTTTGTTAGGAATTATGTGATCCTTACTAGCTGGAAGTAAGGGAGATGGGGCATGAAGTTATTTCTAGGAGTTGGACACATACCAAGTTTAGCTCAGTTCTGGGCATCTTTGAAATACCTATACAAACTTGTTCCTACATAGTAACTTGCAACTTTGAATGAGAATGTGCTTGCTTACAGCAACGTGCTATATGTTCTGAATGCCCGAATTGGGAATCTGTGTCAAAACTTTGTTAGGAATTTTGTGATCCTTACTAGCTGGAAGTAAGGGAGATGGGGCATGAAGTTATTTCTAGGAGTTCGACACATACCAAGTTTAGCTCAGTTCTGGGCATCTTTGAAATACCTATACAAACTTGTTCCTACCTAGTAACTTGCAACTTTGAATGAAAATGTGCTTGCTTACAGCAACGTGCTATATGTTCTGAATGCCCGAATTGGCAATCTGTGTCAAAACTTTGTTAGGAATTATGTGATCCTTACTAGCTGGAAGTAAGGGAGATGGGGCATGAAGTTATTTCTAGGAGTTGGACACATACCAAGTTTAGCTCAGTTCTGGGCATCTTTGAAATACCTATACAAACTTGTTCCTACATAGTAACTTGCAACTTTGAATGAGAATGTGCTTGCTTACAGCAACGTGCTATATGTTCTGAATGCCCGAATTGGGAATCTGTGTCAAAACTTTGTTAGGAATTATGTGATCCTTACTAGCTGGAAGTAAGGGAGATGGGGCATGAAGTTATTTCTAGGAGTTGGACACATAGCAAGTTTAGCTCAGTTCTGGGCATCTTTGAAATACCTATACAAACTTGTTCCTACATAGGAACTTGCATCTTTGAATGAGAATCTGCTTGCTTACAGCAACGTGCTATATGTTCTGAATGCCCGAATTGGGAATCTGTGTCAAAACTTTGTTAGGAATTATGTGATCCTTACTAGCTGGAAGTAAGGGAGATGGGGCATGAAGTTATTTCTAGGAGTTGGACACATAGCAAGTTTAGCTCAGTTCTGGGCATCTTTGAAATACCTATACAAACTTGTTCCTACATAGTAACTTGCAACTTTGAATGAGAATGTGCTTGCTAGCAGCAACGTGCTATATGTTCTGAATGCCCGAATTGGGAATCTGTGTCAAAACTTTGTTAGGAATTATGTGATCCTTACTAGCTGGAAGTAAGGGAGATGGGGCATGAAGTTATTTCTAGGAGTTGGACACATACCAAGTTTAGCTCAGTTCTGGGCATCTTTGAAATACCTATACAAACTTGTTCCTACATAGTAACTTGCATCTTTGAATGAGAATCTGCTTGCTTACAGCAACGTGCTATATGTTCTGAATGCCCGAATTGGGAATCTGTGTCAAAACTTTGTTAGGAATTATGTGATCCTTACTAGCTGGAAGTAAGGGAGATGGGGCATGAAGTTATTTCTAGGAGTTGGACACATACCAAGTTTAGCTCAGTTCTGGGCATCTTTGAAATACCTATACAAACTTGTTCCTACATAGTAACTTGCATCTTTGAATGAGAATGTGCTTGCTTACAGCAACGTGCTATATGTTCTGAATGCCCGAATTGGGAATCTGTGTCAAAACTTTGTTAGGAATTATGTGATCCTTACTAGCTGGAAGTAAGGGAGATGGGGCATGAAGTTATTTCTAGGAGTTGGACACATACCAAGTTTAGCTCAGTTCTGGGCATCTTTGAAATACCTATACAAACTTGTTCCTACATAGTAACTTGCAACTTTGAATGAGAATGTTCTTGCTTGCAGCAACGTGCTATATGTTCTGAATGCCCGATTTGGGAATCTGTGTGAAAACATTGTTAGGAATTATGTGATCCTTACTAGCTGGAAGTAAGGGAGATGGGGCATGAAGTTATTTCTAGGAGTTGGACACATACCAAGTTTAGCTCAGTTCTGGGCATCTTTGAAATACCTATACAAACTTGTTCCTACATAGTAACTTGCAACTTTGAATGAGAATGTGCTTGCTTACAGCAACGTGCTATATGTTCTGAATGCCCGAATTGGGAATCTGTGTCAAAACTTTGTTAGGAATTATGTGATCCTTACTAGCTGGAAGTAAGGGAGATGGGGCATGAAGTTATTTCTAGGAGTTGGACACATACCAAGTTTAGCTCAGTTCTGGGCATCTTTGAAATACCTATACAAACTTGTTCCTACACAGTAACTTGCATCTTTGAATGAAAATGTGCTTGCTTGCAGCAACGTGCTATATGTTCTGAATGCCCGAATTGGGAATCTGTGTCAAAACTTTGTTAGGAATTATGTGATCCTTACTAGCTGGAAGTAAGGGAGATGGGGCATGAAGTTATTTCTAGGAGTTGGACACATACCAAGTTTAGCTCAGTTCTGGGCATCTTTGAAATACCTATACAAACTTGTTCCTACATAGTAACTTGCAACTTTGAATGAGAATGTGCTTGCTTGCAGCAACGTGCTATATGTATTGAATGCCCGAATAGGGAATCTGTGTCAAAACTTTGTTAGGAATTATGTGATCCTTACTAGCTGGAAGTAAGGGAGATGGGGCATGAAGTTATTTCTAGGAGTTGGACACATACCAACTTTAGCTCAGTTCTGGGCATCTTTGAAATACCTATACAAACTTGTTCCTACATAGTAACTTGCAACTTTGAATGAGAATGTGCTTGCTTGCAGCAACGTGCTATATGTATTGAATGCCCGAATAGGGAATCTGTGTCAAAACTTTGTTAGGAATTATGTGATCCTTACTAGCTGGAAGTAAGGGAGATGGGGCATGAAGTTATTTCTAGGAGTTGGACACATACCAAGTTTAGCTCATTCTGGGCATCTTTGAAATACCTATACAAACTTGTTCCTACATAGTAACTTGCAACTTTGAATGAGAATGTGCTTGCTTACAGCAACGTGCTATATGTTCTGAATGCCCGAATTGGGAATCTGTGTCAAAACTTTGTTAGGAATTATGTGATCCTTACTAGCTGGAAGTAAGGGAGATGGGGCATGAAGTTATTTCTAGGAGTTGGACACATACCAAGTTTAGCTCAGTTCTGGGCATCTTTGAAATACCTATACAAACTTGTTCCTACCTAGTAACTTGCAACTTTGAATGAAAATGTGCTTGCTTACAGCAACGTGCTACATGTTCTGAATGCCAGAATTGGGAATCTGTGTCAAAACTTTGTTAGGAATTATGTGATCCTTACTAGCTGGAAGTAAGGGAGATGGGGCATGAAGTTATTTCTAGGAGTTGGACAATACCAAGTTTAGCTCAGTTCTGGGCATCTTTGAAATACCTATACAAACTTGTTCCTACATAGTATCTTGCAACTTTGAATGAGAATGTGCTTGCTTACAGCAACGTGCTACATGTTCTGAATGCCAGAATTGGGAATCTGTGTCAAAACTTTGTTAGGAATTATGTGATCCTTACTAGCTGGAAGTAAGGGAGATGGGGCATGAAGTTATTTCTAGGAGTTGGACACATACCAAGTTTAGCTCAGTTCTGGGCATCTTTGAAATACCTATACAAACTTGTTCCTACATAGTAACTTGCAACTTTGAATGAGAATGTGCTTGCTTGCAGCAACGTGCTATATATTCTGAATGCCCGAATAGGGAATCTGTGTCAAAACTTTGTTAGGAATTATGTGATCCTTACTAGCTGGAAGTAAGGGAGATGGGGCATGAAGTTATTTCTAGGAGTTGGACACATACCAAGTTTAGCTCAGTTCTGGGCATCTTTGAAATACCTATACAAACTTGTTCCTACATAGTAACTTGCATCTTTGAATGAGAATGTGCTTGCTTACAGCAACGTGCTATATGTTCTGAATGCCCGAATTGGGAATCTGTGTCAAAACTTTGTTAGGAATTTTGTGATCCTCACTAGCTGGAAGTAAGGGAGATGGGGCATGAAGTTATTTCTAGGAGTTGGACACATACCAAGTTTAGCTCAGTTCTGGGCATCTTTGAAATACCTATACAAACTTGTTCCTACATAGTAACTTGCATCTTTGAATGAGAATGTGCTTGCTTACAGCAACGTGCTATATGTTCTGAATGCCCGAATTGGGAATCTGTGTCAAAACTTTGTTAGGAATTATGTGATCCTCACTAGCTGGAAGTAAGGGAGATGGGGCATGAAGTTATTTCTAGGAGTTGGACACATAGCAAGTTTAACTCAGTTCTGGGCATCTTTGAAATACCTATACAAACTTGTTCCTACATAGTAACTTGCATCTTTGAAGGAGAATCTGCTTCCTTACAGCAACGTGCTATATGTTCTGAATGCCCGAATTGGGAATCTGTGTCAAAACTTTGTTAGGAATTATGTGATCCTCACTAGCTGGAAGTAAGGGAGATGGGGCATGAAGTTATTTCTAGGAGTTGGACACATACCAAGTTTAGCTCAGTTCTGGGCATCTTTGAAATACCTATACAAACTTGTTCCTACATAGTAACTTGCATCTTTGAATGAGAATCTGCTTCCTTACAGCAACGTGCTATATGTTCTCAATGCCCGAATTGGGAATCTGTGTCAAAACTTTGTTAGGAATTATGTGATCCTCACTAGCTGGAAGTAAGGGAGATGGGGCATGAAGTTATTTCTAGGAGTTGGACACATACCAAGTTTAGCTCAGTTCTGGGCATCTTTGAAATACCTATACAAACTTGTTCCTACATAGTAACTTGCATCTTTGAATGAGAATGTGCTTGCTTACAGCAACGTGCTATATGTTCTGAATGCCCGAATTGGGAATCTGTGTCAAAACTTTGTTAGGAATTATGTGATCCTTACTAGCTGGAAGTAAGGGAGATGGGGCATGAAGTTATTTCTAGGAGTTGGACACATACCAAGTTTAGCTCAGTTCTGGGCATCTTTGAAATACCTATACAAACTTGTTCCTACATAGTAACTTGCATCTTTGAATGAGAATGTGCTTGCTTACAGCAACGTGCTATATGTTCTGAATGCCCGAATTGGGAATCTGTGTCAAAACTTTGTTAGGAATTTTGTGATCCTTACTAGCTGGAAGTAAGGGAGATGGGGCATGAAGTTATTTCTAGGAGTTCGACACATACCAAGTTTAGCTCAGTTCTGGGCATCTTTGAAATACCTATACAAACTTGTTCCTACATAGTAACTTGCAACTTTGAATGAGAATGTTCTTGCTTGCAGCAACGTGCTATATGTTCTGAATGCCCGATTTGGGAATCTGTGTCAAAACTTTGTTAGGAATTATGTGATCCTTACTAGCTGGAAGTAAGGGAGATGGGGCATGAAGTTATTTCTAGGAGTTGGACACATACCAAGTTGAGCTCAGTTCTGGGCATCTTTGAAATACCTATACAAACTTGTTCCTACCTAGTAACTTGCATCTTTGAAAGAGAATCTGCTTGCTTACAGCAACGTGCTATATGTTCTCAATGCCCGAATAGGGAATCTGTGTCAAAACTTTGTTAGGAATTATGTGATCCTAACTAGCTGGAAGTAAGGGAGATGGGGCATGAAGTTATTTCTAGGAGTTCGACACATACCAAGTTTAGCTCAGTTCTGGGCATCTTTGAAATACCTATACAAACTTGTTCCTACCTAGTAACTTGCAACTTTGAATGAAAATGTGCTTGCTTACAGCAACGTGCTATATGTTCTGAATGCCCGAATTGGGAATCTGTGTCAAAACATTGTTAGGAATTATGTGATCCTTACTAGCTGGAAGTAAGGGAGATGGGGCATGAAGTTATTTCTAGGAGTTGGACACATACCAAGTTTAGCTCAGTTCTGGGCATCTTTGAAATACCTATACAAACTTGTTCCTACATAGTAACTTGCAACTTTGAATGAGAATGTGCTTGCTTACAGCAACGTGCTATATGTTCTGAATGCCCGAATTGGGAATCTGTGTCAAAACTTTGTTAGGAATTATGTGATCCTTACTAGCTGGAAGTAAGGGAGATGGGGCATGAAGTTATTTCTAGGAGTTGGACACATACCAAGTTTAGCTCAGTTCTGGGCATCTTTGAAATACCTATACAAACTTGTTCCTACACAGTAACTTGCATCTTTGAATGAAAATGTGCTTGCTTGCAGCAACGTGCTATATGTTCTGAATGCCCGAATTGGGAATCTGTGTCAAAACTTTGTTAGGAATTATGTGATCCTTACTAGCTCGAAGTAAGGGAGATGGGGCATGAAGTTATTTCTAGGAGTTGGACACATACCAAGTTTAGCTCAGTTCTGGGCATCTTTGAAATACCTATACAAACTTGTTCCTACATAGTAACTTGCAACTTTGAATGAGAATGTGCTTGCTTGCAGCAACGTGCTATATGTATTGAATGCCCGAATAGGGAATCTGTGTCAAAACTTTGTTAGGAATTATGTGATCCTTACTAGCTGGAAGTAAGGGAGATGGGGCATGAAGTTATTTCTAGGAGTTGGACACATACCAACTTTAGCTCAGTTCTGGGCATCTTTGAAATACCTATACAAACTTGTTCCTACATAGTAACTTGCAACTTTGAATGAGAATGTGCTTGCTTGCAGCAACGTGCTATATGTATTGAATGCCCGAATAGGGAATCTGTGTCAAAACTTTGTTAGGAATTATGTGATCCTTACTAGCTGGAAGTAAGGGAGATGGGGCATGAAGTTATTTCTAGGAGTTGGACACATACCAAGTTTAGCTCATTCTGGGCATCTTTGAAATACCTATACAAACTTGTTCCTACATAGTAACTTGCAACTTTGAATGAGAATGTGCTTGCTTACAGCAACGTGCTATATGTTCTGAATGCCCGAATTGGGAATCTGTGTCAAAACTTTGTTAGGAATTATGTGATCCTTACTAGCTGGAAGTAAGGGAGATGGGGCATGAAGTTATTTCTAGGAGTTGGACACATACCAAGTTTAGCTCAGTTCTGGGCATCTTTGAAATACCTATACAAACTTGTTCCTACCTAGTAACTTGCAACTTTGAATGAAAATGTGCTTGCTTACAGCAACGTGCTACATGTTCTGAATGCCAGAATTGGGAATCTGTGTCAAAACTTTGTTAGGAATTATGTGATCCTTACTAGCTGGAAGTAAGGGAGATGGGGCATGAAGTTATTTCTAGGAGTTGGACAATACCAAGTTTAGCTCAGTTCTGGGCATCTTTGAAATACCTATACAAACTTGTTCCTACATAGTATCTTGCAACTTTGAATGAGAATGTGCTTGCTTACAGCAACGTGCTACATGTTCTGAATGCCAGAATTGGGAATCTGTGTCAAAACTTTGTTAGGAATTATGTGATCCTTACTAGCTGGAAGTAAGGGAGATGGGGCATGAAGTTATTTCTAGGAGTTGGACACATACCAAGTTTAGCTCAGTTCTGGGCATCTTTGAAATACCTATACAAACTTGTTCCTACATAGTAACTTGCAACTTTGAATGAGAATGTGCTTGCTTACAGCAACGTGCTATATATTCTGAATGCCCGAATAGGGAATCTGTGTCAAAACTTTGTTAGGAATTATGTGATCCTTACTAGCTGGAAGTAAGGGAGATGGGGCATGAAGTTATTTCTAGGAGTTGGACACATACCAAGTTTAGCTCAGTTCTGGGCATCTTTGAAATACCTATACAAACTTGTTCCTACATAGTAACTTGCATCTTTGAATGAGAATGTGCTTGCTTACAGCAACGTGCTATATGTTCTGAATGCCCGAATTGGGAATCTGTGTCAAAACTTTGTTAGGAATTTTGTGATCCTTACTAGCTGGAAGTAAGGGAGATGGGGCATGAAGTTATTTCTAGGAGTTGGACAAATACCAAGTTTAGCTCAGTTCTGGGCATCTTTGAAATACCTATACAAACTTGTTCCTACATAGTAACTTGCATCTTTGAATGAGAATGTGCTTGCTTACAGCAACGTGCTATATGTTCTGAATGTCCGAATTGGGAATCTGTGTCAAAACTTTGTTAGGAATTATGTGATCCTCACTAGCTGGAAGTAAGGGAGATGGGGCATGAAGTTATTTCTAGGAGTTGGACACATAGCAAGTTTAACTCAGTTCTGGGCATCTTTGAAATACCTATACAAACTTGTTCCTACATAGTAACTTGCATCTTTGAAGGAGAATCTGCTTCCTTACAGCAACGTGCTATATGTTCTGAATGCCCGAATTGGGAATCTGTGTCAAAACTTTGTTAGGAATTATGTGATCCTCACTAGCTGGAAGTAAGCGAGATGGGGCATGAAGTTATTTCTAGGAGTTGGACACATACCAAGTTTAGCTCAGTTCTGGGCATCTTTGAAATACCTATACAAACTTGTTCCTACATAGTAACTTGCATCTTTGAATGAGAATCTGCTTCCTTACAGCAACGTGCTATATGTTCTGAATGCCCGAATTGGGAATCTGTGTCAAAACTTTGTTAGGAATTATGTGATCCTCACTAGCTGGAAGTAAGGGAGATGGGGCATGAAGTTATTTCTAGGAGTTGGACACATACCAAGTTTAGCTCAGTTCTGGGCATCTTTGAAATACCTATACAAACTTGTTCCTACATAGTAACTTGCATCTTTGAATGAGAATGTGCTTGCTTACAGCAACGTGCTATATGTTCTGAATGCCCGAATTGGGAATCTGTGTCAAAACTTTGTTAGGAATTATGTGATCCTTACTAGCTGGAAGTAAGGGAGATGGGGCATGAAGTTATTTCTAGGAGTTGGACACATACCAAGTTTAGCTCAGTTCTGGGCATCTTTGAAATACCTATACAAACTTGTTCCTACATAGTAACTTGCAACTTTGAATGAGAATGTGCTTGCTTACAGCAACGTGCTATATGTTCTGAATGCCCGAATTGGGAATCTGTGTCAAAACTTTGTTAGGAATTTTGTGATCCTTACTAGCTGGAAGTAAGGGAGATGGGGCATGAAGTTATTTCTAGGAGTTCGACACATACCAAGTTTAGCTCAGTTCTGGGCATCTTTGAAATACCTATACAAACTTGTTCCTACCTAGTAACTTGCAACTTTGAATGAAAATGTGCTTGCTTACAGCAACGTGCTATATGTTCTGAATGCCCGAATTGGCAATCTGTGTCAAAACTTTGTTAGGAATTATGTGATCCTTACTAGCTGGAAGTAAGGGAGATGGGGCATGAAGTTATTTCTAGGAGTTGGACACATACCAAGTTTAGCTCAGTTCTGGGCATCTTTGAAATACCTATACAAACTTGTTCCTACATAGTAACTTGCAACTTTGAATGAGAATGTGCTTGCTTACAGCAACGTGCTATATGTTCTGAATGCCCGAATTGGGAATCTGTGTCAAAACTTTGTTAGGAATTATGTGATCCTTACTAGCTGGAAGTAAGGGAGATGGGGCATGAAGTTATTTCTAGGAGTTGGACACATAGCAAGTTTAGCTCAGTTCTGGGCATCTTTGAAATACCTATACAAACTTGTTCCTACATAGTAACTTGCATCTTTGAATGAGAATCTGCTTGCTTACAGCAACGTGCTATATGTTCTGAATGCCCGAATTGGGAATCTGTGTCAAAACTTTGTTAGGAATTATGTGATCCTTACTAGCTGGAAGTAAGGGAGATGGGGCATGAAGTTATTTCTAGGAGTTGGACACATAGCAAGTTTAGCTCACTTCTGGGCATCTTTGAAATACCTATACAAACTTGTTCCTACATAGTAACTTGCAACTTTGAATGAGAATGTGCTTGCTAGCAGCAACGTGCTATATGTTCTGAATGCCCGAATTGGGAATCTGTGTCAAAACTTTGTTAGGAATTATGTGATCCTTACTAGCTGGAAGTAAGGGAGATGGGGCATGAAGTTATTTCTAGGAGTTGGACACATACCAAGTTTAGCTCAGTTCTGGGCATCTTTGAAATACCTATACAAACTTGTTCCTACATAGTAACTTGCATCTTTGAATGAGAATCTGCTTGCTTACAGCAACGTGCTATATGTTCTGAATGCCCGAATTGGGAATCTGTGTCAAAACTTTGTTAGGAATTATGTGATCCTTACTAGCTGGAAGTAAGGGAGATGGGGCATGAAGTTATTTCTAGGAGTTGGACACATACCAAGTTTAGCTCAGTTCTGGGCATCTTTGAAATACCTATACAAACTTGTTCCTACATAGTAACTTGCATCTTTGAATGAGAATGTGCTTGCTTACAGCAACGTGCTATATGTTCTGAATGCCCGAATTGGGAATCTGTGTCAAAACTTTGTTAGGAATTATGTGATCCTTACTAGCTGGAAGTAAGGGAGATGGGGCATGAAGTTATTTCTAGGAGTTGGACACATACCAAGTTTAGCTCAGTTCTGGGCATCTTTGAAATACCTATACAAACTTGTTCCTACATAGTAACTTGCAACTTTGAATGAGAATGTTCTTGCTTGCAGCAACGTGCTATATGTTCTGAATGCCCGATTTGGGAATCTGTGTCAAAACTTTGTTAGGAATTATGTGATCCTTACTAGCTGGAAGTAAGGGAGATGGGGCATGAAGTTATTTCTAGGAGTTGGACACATACCAAGTTGAGCTCAGTTCTGGGCATCTTTGAAATACCTATACAAACTTGTTCCTACCTAGTAACTTGCATCTTTGAAAGAGAATCTGCTTGCTTACAGCAACGTGCTATATGTTCTCAATGCCCGAATAGGGAATCTGTGTCAAAACTTTGTTAGGAATTATGTGATCCTAACTAGCTGGAAGTAAGGGAGATGGGGCATGAAGTTATTTCTAGGAGTTCGACACATACCAAGTTTAGCTCAGTTCTGGGCATCTTTGAAATACCTATACAAACTTGTTCCTACCTAGTAACTTGCAACTTTGAATGAAAATGTGCTTGCTTACAGCAACGTGCTATATGTTCTGAATGCCCGAATTGGGAATCTGTGTCAAAACTGTGTTAGGAATTATGTGATCCTTACTAGCTGGAAGTAAGGGAGATGGGGCATGAAGTTATTTCTAGGAGTTGGACACATACCAAGTTTAGCTCAGTTCTGGGCATCTTTGAAATACCTATACAAACTTGTTCCTACATAGTAACTTGCAACTTTGAATGAGAATGTGCTTGCTTACAGCAACGTGCTACATGTTCTGAATGCCCGAATTGGGAATCTGTGTCAAAACTTTGTTAGGAATTATGTGATCCTTACTAGCTGGAAGTAAGGGAGATGGGGCATGAAGTTATTTCTAGGAGTTGGACACATACCAAGTTTAGCTCAGTTCTGGGCATCTTTGAAATACCTATACAAACTTGTTCCTACATAGTAACTTGCATCTTTGAATGAGAATGTGCTTGCTTACAGCAACGTGCTATATGTTCTGAATGCCCGAATTGGGAATCTGTGTCAAAACTGTGTTAGGAATTATGTGATCCTTACTAGCTGGAAGTAAGGGAGATGGGGCATGAAGTTATTTCTAGGAGTTGGACACATAGCAAGTTTAGCTCAGTTCTGGGCATCTTTGAAATACCTATACAAACTTGTTCCTACATAGTAACTTGCATCTTTGAATGAGAATGTGCTTGCTTACAGCAACGTGCTATATGTTCTGAATGCCCGAATTGGGAATCTGTGTCAAAAATTTCTTAGGAATTATGTGATCCTCACTAGCTGGAAGTAAGGGAGATGGGGCATGAAGTTATTTCTAGGAGTTGGACACATACCAAGTTTAGCTCAGTTCTGGGCACCTTTGAAATACCTATACAAACTTGTTCCTACCTAGTAACTTGCAACTTTGAATGAGAATGTGCTTGCTTACAGCAACGTGCTATATGTTATGAATGCCCGAATTGGGAATCTGTGTCAAAACTTTGTTAGGAATTATGTGATCCTTACTAGCTGGAAGTAAGGGAGATGGGGCATGAAGTTATTTCTAGGAGTTGGACACATACCAAGTTTAGCTCAGTTCTGGGCATCTTTGAAATACCTATACAAACTTGTTCCTACATAGTAACTTGCAACTTTGAATGAGAATGTGCTTGCTTACAGCAACGTGCTATATGTTCTGAATGCCCGAATTGGGAATCTGTGTCAAAACTTTGTTAGGAATTATGTGATCCTTACTAGCTGGAAGTAAGTGAGATGGGGCATGAAGTTATTTCTAGGAGTTGGACACATAGCAAGTTTAGCTCAGTTCTGGGCATCTTTGAAATACCTATACAAACTTGTTCCTACATAGTAACTTGCATCTTTGAATGAGAATCTGCTTGCTTACAGCAACGTGCTATATGTTCTGAATGCCCGAATTGGGAATCTGTGTCAAAACTTTGTTAGGAATTATGTGATCCTTACTAGCTGGAAGTAAGGGAGATGGGGCATGAAGTTATTTCTAGGAGTTGGACACATACCAAGTTTAGCTCAGTTCTGGGCATCTTTGAAATACCTATACAAACTTGTTCCTACATAGTAACTTGCAACTTTGAATGAGAATGTGCTTGCTTACAGCAACGTGCTATATGTTCTGAATGCCCGAATTGGGAATCTGTGTCAAAACTTTGTTAGGAATTATGTGATCCTTACTAGCTGGAAGTAAGGGAGATGGGGCATGAAGTTATTTCTAGGAGTTGGACACATACCAAGTTTAGCTCAGTTCTGGGCATCTTCGAAATACCTATACAAACTTGTTCCTACCTAGTAACTTGCAACTTTGAATGAAAATGTGCTTGCTTACAGCAACGTGCTACATGTTCTGAATGCCCGAATTGGGAATCTGTGTCAAAACTTTGTTAGGAATTATGTGATCCTTACTAGCTGGAAGTAAGGGAGATGGGGCATGAAGTTATTTCTAGGAGTTGGACACATACCAAGTTTAGCTCAGTTCTGGGCATCTTTGAAATACCTATAGAAACTTGTTCCTACATAGTAACTTGCAACTTTGAATGAGAATGTGCTTGCTTACACCAACGTGCTATATGTTCTGAATGCCCGAATTGGGAATCTGTGTGAAAACATTGTTAGGAATTATGTGATCCTTACTAGCTGGAAGTAAGGGAGATGGGGCATGAAGTTATTTCTAGGAGTTGGACACATACCAAGTTTAGCTCAGTTCTGGGCATCTTTGAAATACCTATACAAACTTGTTCCTACATAGTAACTTGCATCTTTGAATGAGAATCTGCTTGCTTACAGCAACGTGCTATATGTTCTGAATGCCCGAATTGGGAATCTGTGTCAAAACTTTGTTAGGAATTATGTGATCCTTACTAGCTGGAAGTAAGGGAGATGGGGCATGAAGTTATTTCTAGGAGTTGGACACATACCAAGTTTAGCTCAGTTCTGGGCATCTTTGAAATACCTATACAAACTTGTTCCTACATAGTAACTTGCATCTTTGAATGAGAATGTGCTTGCTTACAGCAACGTGCTATATGTTCTGAATGCCCGAATTGGGAATCTGTGTCAAAACTTTGTTAGGAATTATGTGATCCTTACTAGCTGGAAGTAAGGGAGATGGGGCATGAAGTTATTTCTAGGAGTTGGACACATACCAAGTTTAGCTCAGTTCTGGGCATCTTTGAAATACCTATACAAACTTGTTCCTACATAGTAACTTGCAACTTTGAATGAGAATGTTCTTGCTTGCAGCAACGTGCTATATGTTCTGAATGCCCGATTTGGGAATCTGTGTCAAAACTTTGTTAGGAATTATGTGATCCTTACTAGCTGGAAGTAAGGGAGATGGGGCATGAAGTTATTTCTAGGAGTTGGACACATACCAAGTTGAGCTCAGTTCTGGGCATCTTTGAAATACCTATACAAACTTGTTCCTACCTAGTAACTTGCATCTTTGAAAGAGAATCTGCTTGCTTACAGCAACGTGCTATATGTTCTCAATGCCCGAATAGGGAATCTGTGTCAAAACTTTGTTAGGAATTATGTGATCCTAACTAGCTGGAAGTAAGGGAGATGGGGCATGAAGTTATTACTAGGAGTTCGACACATACCAAGTTTAGCTCAGTTCTGGGCATCTTTGAAATACCTATACAAACTTGTTCCTACCTAGTAACTTGCAACTTTGAATGAAAATGTGCTTGCTTACAGCAACGTGCTATATGTTCTGAATGCCCGAATTGGCAATCTGTGTCAAAACTTTGTTAGGAATTATGTGATCCTTACTAGCTGGAAGTAAGGGAGATGGGGCATGAAGTTATTTCTAGGAGTTGGACACATACCAAGTTTAGCTCAGTTCTGGGCATCTTTGAAATACCTATACAAACTTGTTCCTACATAGTAACTTGCAACTTTGAATGAGAATGTGCTTGCTTACAGCAACGTGCTATATGTTCTGAATGCCCGAATTGGGAATCTGTGTCAAAACTTTGTTAGGAATTATGTGATCCTTACTAGCTGGAAGTAAGGGAGATGGGGCATGAAGTTATTTCTAGGAGTTGGACACATAGCAAGTTTAGCTCAGTTCTGGGCATCTTTGAAATACCTATACAAACTTGTTCCTACATAGTAACTTGCATCTTTGAATGAGAATGTGCTTGCTTACAGCAACGTGCTATATGTTCTGAATGCCCGAATTGGGAATCTGTGTCAAAACTTTGTTAGGAATTATGTGATCCTTACTAGCTGGAAGTAAGGGAGATGGGGCATGAAGTTATTTCTAGGAGTTGGACACATAGCAAGTTTAGCTCAGTTCTGGGCATCTTTGAAATACCTATACAAACTTGTTCCTACATAGTAACTTGCAACTTTGAATGAGAATGTGCTTGCTAGCAGCAACGTGCTATATGTTCTGAATGCCCGAATTGGGAATCTGTGTCAAAACTTTGTTAGGAATTATGTGATCCTTACTAGCTGGAAGTAAGGGAGATGGGGCATGAAGTTATTTCTAGGAGTTGGACACATACCAAGTTTAGCTCAGTTCTGGGCATCTTTGAAATACCTATACAAACTTGTTCCTACATAGTAACTTGCATCTTTGAATGAGAATCTGCTTGCTTACAGCAACGTGCTATATGTTCTGAATGCCCGAATTGGGAATCTGTGTCAAAACTTTGTTAGGAATTATGTGATCCTTACTAGCTAGAAGTAAGGGAGATGGGGCATGAAGTTATTTCTAGGAGTTGGACACATACCAAGTTTAGCTCAGTTCTGGGCATCTTTGAAATACCTATACAAACTTGTTCCTACATAGTAACTTGCATCTTTGAATGAGAATGTGCTTGCTTACAGCAACGTGCTATATGTTCTGAATGCCCGAATTGGGAATCTGTGTCAAAACTTTGTTAGGAATTATGTGATCCTTACTAGCTGGAAGTAAGGGAGATGGGGCATGAAGTTATTTCTAGGAGTTGGACACATACCAAGTTTAGCTCAGTTCTGGGCATCTTTGAAATACCTATACAAACTTGTTCCTACATAGTAACTTGCAACTTTGAATGAGAATGTTCTTGCTTGCAGCAACGTGCTATATGTTCTGAATGCCCGATTTGGGAATCTGTGTCAAAACTTTGTTAGGAATTATGTGATCCTTACTAGCTGGAAGTAAGGGAGATGGGGCATGAAGTTATTTCTAGGAGTTGGACACATACCAAGTTGAGCTCAGTTCTGGGCATCTTTGAAATACCTATACAAACTTGTTCCTACCTAGTAACTTGCATCTTTGAAAGAGAATCTGCTTGCTTACAGCAACGTGCTATATGTTCTCAATGCCCGAATAGGGAATCTGTGTCAAAACTTTGTTAGGAATTATGTGATCCTAACTAGCTGGAAGTAAGGGAGATGGGGCATGAAGTTATTTCTAGGAGTTCGACACATACCAAGTTTAGCTCAGTTCTGGGCATCTTTGAAATACCTATACAAACTTGTTCCTACCTAGTAACTTGCAACTTTGAATGAAAATGTGCTTGCTTACAGCAACGTGCTATATGTTCTGAATGCCCGAATTGGCAATCTGTGTCAAAACTTTGTTAGGAATTATGTGATCCTTACTAGCTGGAAGTAAGGGACATGGGGCATGAAGTTATTTCTAGGAGTTGGACACATACCAAGTTTAGCTCAGTTCTGGGCATCTTTGAAATACCTATACAAACTTGTTCCTACATAGTAACTTGCAACTTTGAATGAGAATGTGCTTGCTTACAGCAACGTGCTATATGTTCTGAATGCCCGAATTGGGAATCTGTGTCAAAACTTTGTTAGGAATTATGTGATCCTTACTAGCTGGAAGTAAGGGAGATGGGGCATGAAGTTATTTCTAGGAGTTGGACACATACCAAGTTTAGCTCAGTTCTGGGCATCTTTGAAATACCTATACAAACTTGTTCCTACACAGTAACTTGCATCTTTGAATGAAAATGTGCTTGCTTGCAGCAACGTGCTATATGTTCTGAATGCCCGAATTGGGAATCTGTGTCAAAACTTTGTTAGGAATTATGTGATCCTTACTAGCTCGAAGTAAGGGAGATGGGGCATGAAGTTATTTCTAGGAGTTGGACACATACCAAGTTTAGCTCAGTTCTGGGCATCTTTGAAATACCTATACAAACTTGTTCCTACATAGTAACTTGCAACTTTGAATGAGAATGTGCTTGCTTGCAGCAACGTGCTATATGTATTGAATGCCCGAATAGGGAATCTGTGTCAAAACTTTGTTAGGAATTATGTGATCCTTACTAGCTGGAAGTAAGGGAGATGGGGCATGAAGTTATTTCTAGGAGTTGGACACATACCAAGTTTAGCTCAGTTCTGGGCATCTTTGAAATACCTATACAAACTTGTTCCTACCTAGTAACTTGCATCTTTGAATGAGAATGTGCTTGCTTACAGCAACGTGCTACATGTTCTGAATGCCCGAATTGGGAATCTGTGTCAAAACTGTGTTAGGAATTATGTGATCCTTACTAGCTGGAAGTAAGGGAGATGGGGCATGAAGTTATTTCTAGGAGTTGGACACATACCAAGTTTAGCTCAGTTCTGGGCATCTTTGAAATACCTATACAAACTTGTTCCTACATAGTAACTTGCAACTTTGAATGAGAATGTGCTTGCTTACAGCAACGTGCTACATGTTCTGAATGCCCGAATTGGGAATCTGTGTCAAAACTTTGTTAGGAATTATGTGATCCTTACTAGCTGGAAGTAAGGGAGATGGGGCATGAAGTTATTTCTAGGAGTTGGACACATACCAAGTTTAGCTCAGTTCTGGGCATCTTTGAAATACCTATACAAACTTGTTCCTACATAGTAACTTGCATCTTTGAATGAGAATGTGCTTGCTTACAGCAACGTGCTATATGTTCTGAATGCCCGAATTGGGAATCTGTGTCAAAACTGTGTTAGGAATTATGTGATCCTTACTAGCTGGAAGTAAGGGAGATGGGGCATGAAGTTATTTCTAGGAGTTGGACACATAGCAAGTTTAGCTCAGTTCTGGGCATCTTTGAAATACCTATACAAACTTGTTCCTACATAGTAACTTGCATCTTTGAATGAGAATGTGCTTGCTTACAGCAACGTGCTATATGTTCTGAATGCCCGAATTGGGAATCTGTGTCAAAAATTTCTTAGGAATTATGTGATCCTCACTAGCTGGAAGTAAGGGAGATGGGGCATGAAGTTATTTCTAGGAGTTGGACACATACCAAGTTTAGCTCAGTTCTGAGCATCTTTGAAATACCTATACAAACTTGTTCCTACCTAGTAACTTGCAACTTTGAATGAGAATGTGCTTGCTTACAGCAACGTGCTATATGTTCTGAATGCCCGAATTGGGAATCTGTGTCAAAACTTTGTTAGGAATTATGTGATCCTTACTAGCTGGAAGTAAGGGAGATGGGGCATGAAGTTATTTCTAGGAGTTGGACACATACCAAGTTTAGCTCAGTTCTGGGCATCTTTGAAATACCTATACAAACTTGTTCCTACATAGTAACTTGCAACTTTGAATGAGAATGTGCTTGCTTACAGCAACGTGCTATATGTTCTGAATGCCCGAATTGGGAATCTGTGTCAAAACTTTGTTAGGAATTATGTGATCCTTACTAGCTGGAAGTAAGGGAGATGGGGCATGAAGTTATTTCTAGGAGTTGGACACATAGCAAGTTTAGCTCAGTTCTGGGCATCTTTGAAATACCTATACAAACTTGTTCCTACATAGTAACTTGCATCTTTGAATGAGAATCTGCTTGCTTACAGCAACGTGCTATATGTTCTGAATGCCCGAATTGGGAATCTGTGTCAAAACTTTGTTAGGAATTATGTGATCCTTACTAGCTGGAAGTAAGGGAGATGGGGCATGAAGTTATTTCTAGGAGTTGGACACATACCAAGTTTAGCTCAGTTCTGGGCATCTTTGAAATACCTATACAAACTTGTTCCTACATAGTAACTTGCAACTTTGAATGAGAATGTGCTTGCTTACAGCAACGTGCTACATGTTCTGAATGCCCGAATTGGGAATCTGTGTCAAAACTTTGTTAGGAATTATGTGATCCTTACTAGCTGGAAGTAAGGGAGATGGGGCATGAAGTTATTTCTAGGAGTTGGACACATACCAAGTTTAGCTCAGTTCTGGGCATCTTCGAAATACCTATACAAACTTGTTCCTACCTAGTAACTTGCAACTTTGAATGAAAATGTGCTTGCTTACAGCAACGTGCTACATGTTCTGAATGCCCGAATTGGGAATCTGTGTCAAAACTTTGTTAGGAATTATGTGATCCTTACTAGCTGGAAGTAAGGGAGATGGGGCATGAAGTTATTTCTAGGAGTTGGACACATACCAAGTTTAGCTCAGTTCTGGGCATCTTTGAAATACCTATAGAAACTTGTTCCTACATAGTAACTTGCAACTTTGAATGAGAATGTGCTTGCTTACACCAACGTGCTATATGTTCTGAATGCCCGAATTGGGAATCTGTGTGAAAACATTGTTAGGAATTATGTGATCCTTACTAGCTGGAAGTAAGGGAGATGGGGCATGAAGTTATTTCTAGGAGTTGGACACATACCAAGTTTAGCTCAGTTCTGGGCATCTTTGAAATACCTATACAAACTTGTTCCTACATAGTAACTTGCATCTTTGAATGAGAATCTGCTTGCTTACAGCAACGTGCTATATGTTCTGAATGCCCGAATTGGGAATCTGTGTCAAAACTTTGTTAGGAATTATGTGATCCTTACTAGCTGGAAGTAAGGGAGATGGGGCATGAAGTTATTTCTAGGAGTTGGACACATACCAAGTTTAGCTCAGTTCTGGGCATCTTTGAAATACCTATACAAACTTGTTCCTACATAGTAACTTGCATCTTTGAATGAGAATGTGCTTGCTTACAGCAACGTGCTATATGTTCTGAATGCCCGAATTGGGAATCTGTGTCAAAACTTTGTTAGGAATTATGTGATCCTTACTAGCTGGAAGTAAGGGAGATGGGGCATGAAGTTATTTCTAGGAGTTGGACACATACCAAGTTTAGCTCAGTTCTGGGCATCTTTGAAATACCTATACAAACTTGTTCCTACCTAGTAACTTGCAACTTTGAATGAGAATGTGCTTGCTTACAGCAACGTGCTATATGTTCTGAATGCCCGAATTGGGAATCTGTGTCAAAACTTTGTTAGGAATTATGTGATCCTTACTAGCTGGAAGTAAGGGAGATGGGGCATGAAGTTATTTCTAGGAGTTGGACACATACCAAGTTTAGCTCAGTTCTGGGCATCTTTGAAATACCTATACAAACTTGTTCCTACCTAGTAACTTGCAACTTTGAATGAGAATGTGCTTGCTTACAGCAACGTGCTATATGTTCTGAATGCCCGAATTGGGAATCTGTGTCAAAACTTTGTTAGGAATTATGTGATCCTTACTAGCTGGAAGTAAGGGAGATGGGGCATGAAGTTATTTCTAGGAGTTGGACACATACCAAGTTTAGCTCAGTTCTGGGCATCTTTGAAATACCTATAGAAACTTGTTCCTACATAGTAACTTGCAACTTTGAATGAGAATGTGCTTGCTTACACCAACGTGCTATATGTTCTGAATGCCCGAATTGGGAATCTGTGTGAAAACATTGTTAGGAATTATGTGATCCTTACTAGCTGGAAGTAAGGGAGATGGGGCATGAAGTTATTTCTAGGAGTTGGACACATAGCAAGTTTAGCTCAGTTCTGGGCATCTTTGAAATACCTATACAAACTTGTTCCTACATAGTAACTTGCAACTTTGAATGAGAATGTGCTTGCTAGCAGCAACGTGCTATATGTTATGAATGCCCGAATTGGGAATCTGTGTCAAAACTTTGTTAGGAATTATGTCATCCTTACTAGCTGGAAGTAAGGGAGATGGGGCATGAAGTTATTTCTAGGAGTTGGACACATACCAAGTTTAGCTCAGTTCTGGGCATCTTTGAAATACCTATACAAACTTGTTCCTACCTAGTAACTTGCAACTTTGAATGAGAATGTGCTTGCTTACAGCAACGTGCTATATGTTCTGAATGCCCGAATTGGGAATCTGTGTCAAAACTTTGTTAGGAATTATGTGATCCTTACTAGCTGGAAGTAAGGGAGATGGGGCATGAAGTTATTTCTAGGAGTTGGACACATAGCAAGTTTAGCTCAGTTCTGGGCATCTTTGAAATACCTATACAAACTTGTTCCTACATAGTAACTTGCAACTTTGAATGAGAATGTGCTTGCTTACAGCAACGTGCTATATGTTCTGAATGCCCGAATTGGGAATCTGTGTCAAAACTTTGTTAGGAATTATGTGATCCTTACTAGCTGGAAGTAAGGGAGATGGGGCATGAAGTTATTTCTAGGAGTTGGACACATAGCAAGTTTAGCTCAGTTCTGGGCATCTTTGAAATACCTATACAAACTTGTTCCTACATAGTAACTTGCATCTTTGAATGAGAATCTGCTTGCTTACAGCAACGTGCTACATGTTCTGAATGCCCGAATTGGGAATCTGTGTCAAAACTTTGTTAGGAATTATGTGATCCTTACTAGCTGGAAGTAAGGGAGATGGGGCATGAAGTTATTTCTAGGAGTTGGACACATACCAAGTTTAGCTCAGTTCTGGGCATCTTTGAAATACCTATACAAACTTGTTCCTACATAGTAACTTGCATCTTTGAATGAGAATCTGCTTCCTTACAGCAACGTGCTATATGTTCTGAATGCCCGAATTGGGAATCTGTGTCAAAACTTTGTTAGGAATTATGTGATCCTTACTAGCTGGAAGTAAGGGAGATGGGGCATGAAGTTATTTCTAGGAGTTGGACACATACCAAGTTTAGCTCAGTTCTGGGCATCTTTGAAATACCTATACAAACTTGTTCCTACATAGTAACTTGCATCTTTGAATGAGAATCTGCTTGCTTACAGCAACGTGCTATATGTTCTGAATGCCCGAATTGGGAATCTGTGTCAAAACTTTGTTAGGAATTATGTGATCCTTACTAGCTGGAAGTAAGGGACATGGGGCATGAAGTTATTTCTAGGAGTTGGACACATACCAAGTTTAGCTCAGTTCTGGGCATCTTTGAAATACCTATACAAACTTGTTCCTACATAGTAACTTGCAACTTTGAATGAGAATGTGCTTGCTTACAGCAACGTGCTATATGTTCTGAATGCCCGAATAGGGAATCTGTGTCAAAACTTTGTTAGGAATTATGTGATCCTTACTAGCTGGAAGTAAGGGAGATGGGGCATGAAGTTATTTCTAGGAGTTGGACACATACCAAGTTTAGCTCAGTTCTGGGCATCTTTGAAATACCTATACAAACTTGTTCCTACATAGTAACTTGCAACTTTGAATGAGAATGTGCTTGCTTGCAGCAACGTGCTATATGTTCTGAATGCCCGAATAGGGAATCTGTGTCAAAACTTTGTTAGGAATTATGTGATCCTTACTAGCTGGAAGTAAGGGAGATGGGGCATGAAGTTATTTCTAGGAGTTGGACACATACCAAGTTTAGCTCAGTTCTGGGCATCTTTGAAATACCTATACAAACTTGTTCCTACATAGTAACTTGCATCTTTGAATGAGAATGTGCTTGCTTGCAGCAACGTGCTATATGTTCTGAATGCCCGAATAGGGAATCTGTGTCAAAACTTTGTTAGGAATTATGTGATCCTTACTAGCTGGAAGTAAGGGAGATGGGGCATGAAGTTATTTCTAGGAGTTGGACACATACCAAGTTTAGCTCAGTTCTGGGCATCTTTGAAATACCTATACAAACTTGTTCCTACATAGTAACTTGCATCTTTGAATGAGAATGTGCTTGCTTGCAGCAACGTGCTATATGTTCTGAATGCCCGAATAGGGAATCTGTGTCAAAACTTTGTAAGGAATTATGTGATCCTTACTAGCTGGAAGTAAGGGAGATGGGGCATGAAGTTATTTCTAGGAGTTGGACACATACCAAGTTTAGCTCAGTTCTGGGCATCTTTGAAATACTTATACAAACTTGTTCCTACAGAGTAACTTGCAACTTTGAATGAGAATGTGCTTGCTTACAGCAACGTGCTATATGTTCTGAATGCCCGAATTGGGAATCTGTGTCAAAAATTTGTTAGGAATTATGTGATCCTTACTAGCTGGAAGTAAGGGAGATGGGGCATGAAGTTATTTCTAGGAGTTGGACACATACCAAGTTTAGCTCAGTTCTGGGCATCTTTGAAATACCTATACAAACTTGTTCCTACATAGTAACTTGCAACTTTGAATGAGAATGTGCTTGCTTACAGCAACGTGCTATATGTTCTGAATGCCCGAATTGGGAATCTGTGTCAAAACTTTGTTAGGAATTATGTGATCCTTACTAGCTGGAAGTAAGGGAGATGGGGCATGAAGTTATTTCTAGGAGTTGGACACATACCAAGTTTAGCTCAGTTCTGGGCATCTTTGAAATACCTATACAAACTTGTTCCTACATAGTAACTTGCATCTTTGAATGAGAATCTGCTTGCTTACAGCAACGTGCTGTATGTTCTGAATGCCCGAATTGGGAATCTGTGTCAAAACTTTGTTAGGAATTATGTGATCCTTACTAGCTGGAAGTAAGGGAGATGGGGCATGAAGTTATTTCTAGGAGTTGGACACATACCAAGTTTAGCTCAGTTCTGGGCATCTTTGAAATACCTATACAAACTTGTTCCTACATAGTAACTTGCATCTTTGAATGAGAATGTGCTTGCTTACAGCAACGTGCTGTATGTTCTGAATGCCCGAATTGGGAATCTGTGTCAAAACTTTGTTAGGAATTATGTGATCCTTACTAGCTGGAAGTAAGGGAGATGGGGCATGAAGTTATTTCTAGGAGTTGGACACATACCAAGTTTAGCTCAGTTCTGGGCATCTTTGAAATACCTATACAAACTTGTTCCTACATAGTAACTTGCATCTTTGAATGAGAATGTGCTTGCTTACAGCAACGTGCTGTATGTTCTGAATGCCCGAATTGGGAATCTGTGTCAAAACTTTGTTAGGAATTATGTGATCCTTACTAGCTGGAAGTAAGGGAGATGGGGCATGAAGTTATTTCTAGGAGTTGGACACATACCAAGTTTAGCTCAGTTCTGGGCATCTTTGAAATACCTATACAAACTTGTTCCTACATAGAAACTTGCATCTTTGAATGAGAATGTGCTTGCTTACAGCAACGTGCTATATGTTCTGAATGCCCGATTTGGGAATCTGTGTCATAACTTTGTTAGGAATTATGTGATCCTTACTAGCTGGAAGTAAGGGAGATGGGGCATGAAGTTATTTCTAGGAGTTGGACACATACCAAGTTTAGCTCAGTTCTGGGCATCTTTGAAATACCTATACAAACTTGCTCCTACATAGTAACTTGCATCTTTGAATGAGAATCTGCTTGCTTACAGCAACGTGCTATATGTTCTGAATGCCCGAATTGGGAATCTGTGTCAAAACTTTCTTAGGAATTATGTGATCCTTACTAGCTGGAAGTAAGGGAGATGGGGCATGAAGTTATTTCTAGGAGTTGGACACATAGCAAGTTTAGCTCAGTTCTGGGCATCTTTGAAATACCTATACAAACTTGCTCCTACATAGTAACTTGCATCTTTGAATGAGAATCTGCTTGCTTACAGCAACGTGCTATATCTTCTGAATGCCCGAATTGGGAATCTGTGTCAAAACTTTGTTAGGAATTATGTGATCCTTACTAGCTGGAAGTAAGGGAGATCGGGCATGAAGTTATTTCTAGGAGTAGGACACATACCAAGTTTAGCTCAGTTCTGGGCATCTTTGAAATACCTATACAAACTTGTTCCTACATAGTAACTTGCAACTTTGTATGAGAATGTGCTTGCTTACAGCAACGTGCTATATGTTCTGAATGCCCGAATTGGGAATCTGTGTCAAATTTTGTTAGGAATTATGTGATCCTTACTAGCTGGAAGTAAGGGAGATGGGGCATGAAGTTATTTCTAGGAGTTGGACACATACCAAGTTTAGCTCAGTTCTGGGCATCTTTGAAATACCTATACAAACTTGTTCCTACATAGTAACTTGCATCTTTGAATGAGAATGTGCTTGCTTACAGCAACGTGCTATATGTTCTGAATGCCCGAATTGGGAATCTGTGTCAAAACTTTGTTAGGAATTATGTGATCCTTACAAGCTGGAAGTAAGGGAGATGGGGCATGAAGTTATTTCTAGGAGTTGGACACATACCAAGTTTAGCTCAGTTCTGGGCATCTTTGAAATACCTATACAAACTTGTTCCTACATAGTAACTTGCATCTTTGAATGAGAATGTGCTTGCTTACAGCAACGTGCTATATGTTATGAATGCCCGAATTGGGAATCTGTGTCAAAACTTTGTTAGGAATTATGTGATCCTTACTAGCTGGAAGTAAGGGAGATGGGGCATGAAGTTATTTCTAGGAGTTGGACACATACCAAGTTTAGCTCAGTTCTGGGCATCTTTGAAATACCTATACAAACTTGTTCCTACCTAGTAACTTGCAACTTTGAATGAGAATGTGCTTGCTTACAGCAACGTGCTATATGTTCTGAATGCCCGAATTGGGAATCTGTGTCAAAACTTTGTTAGGAATTATGTGATCCTTACTAGCTGGAAGTAAGGGAGATGGGGCATGAAGTTATTTCTAGGAGTTGGACACATACCAAGTTTAGCTCAGTTCTGGGCATCTTTGAAATACCTATACAAACTTGTTCCTACATAGTAACTTGCAACTTTGAATGAGAATGTGCTTGCTTACAGCAACGTGCTATATGTTCTGAATGCCCGAATTGGGAATCTGTGTCAAAACTTTGTTAGGAATTATGTGATCCTTACTAGCTGGAAGTAAGGGAGATGGGGCATGAAGTTATTTCTAGGAGTTGGACACATAGCAAGTTTAGCTCAGTTCTGGGCATCTTTGAAATACCTATACAAACTTGTTCCTACATAGTAACTTGCATCTTTGAATGAGAATCTGCTTGCTTACAGCAACGTGCTATATGTTCTGAATGCCCGAATTGGGAATCTGTGTCAAAACTTTGTTAGGAATTATGTGATCCTTACTAGCTGGAAGTAAGGGAGATGGGGCATGAAGTTATTTCTAGGAGTTGGACACATACCAAGTTTAGCTCAGTTCTGGGCATCTTTGAAATACCTATACAAACTTGTTCCTACATAGTAACTTGCAACTTTGAATGAGAATGTGCTTGCTTGCAGCAACGTGCTATATGTTCTGAATGCCCGAATTGGGAATCTGTGTCAAAACTTTGTTAGGAATTATGTCATCCTTACTAGCTGGAAGTAAGGGAGATGGGGCATGAAGTTATTTCTAGGAGTTGGACACATACCAAGTTTAGCTCAGTTCTGGGCATCTTTGAAATACCTATACAAACTTGTTCCTACCTAGTAACTTGCAACTTTGAATGAGAATGTGCTTGCTTACAGCAACGTGCTATATGTTCTGAATGCCCGAATTGGGAATCTGTGTCAAAACTTTGTTAGGAATTATGTGATCCTTACTAGCTGGAAGTAAGGGAGATGGGGCATGAAGTTATTTCTAGGAGTTGGACACATACCAAGTTTAGCTCATTCTGGGCATCTTTGAAATACCTATACAAACTTGTTCCTACATAGTAACTTGCAACTTTGAATGAGAATGTGCTTGCTTACAGCAACGTGCTATATGTTCTGAATGCCCGAATTGGGAATCTGTGTCAAAACTTTGTTAGGAATTATGTGATCCTTACTAGCTGGAAGTAAGGGAGATGGGGCATGAAGTTATTTCTAGGAGTTGGACACATACCAAGTTTAGCTCAGTTCTGGGCATCTTTGAAATACCTATACAAACTTGTTCCTACCTAGTAACTTGCAACTTTGAATGAAAATGTGCTTGCTTACAGCAACGTGCTACATGTTCTGAATGCCAGAATTGGGAATCTGTGTCAAAACTTTGTTAGGAATTATGTGATCCTTACTAGCTGGAAGTAAGGGAGATGGGGCATGAAGTTATTTCTAGGAGTTGGACAATACCAAGTTTAGCTCAGTTCTGGGCATCTTTGAAATACCTATACAAACTTGTTCCTACATAGTATCTTGCAACTTTGAATGAGAATGTGCTTGCTTACAGCAACGTGCTACATGTTCTGAATGCCAGAATTGGGAATCTGTGTCAAAACTTTGTTAGGAATTATGTGATCCTTACTAGCTGGAAGTAAGGGAGATGGGGCATGAAGTTATTTCTAGGAGTTGGACACATACCAAGTTTAGCTCAGTTCTGGGCATCTTTGAAATACCTATACAAACTTGTTCCTACATAGTAACTTGCAACTTTGAATGAGAATGTGCTTGCTTGCAGCAACGTGCTATATATTCTGAATGCCCGAATAGGGAATCTGTGTCAAAACTTTGTTAGGAATTATGTGATCCTTACTAGCTGGAAGTAAGGGAGATGGGGCATGAAGTTATTTCTAGGAGTTGGACACATACCAAGTTTAGCTCAGTTCTGGGCATCTTTGAAATACCTATACAAACTTGTTCCTACATAGTAACTTGCATCTTTGAATGAGAATGTGCTTGCTTACAGCAACGTGCTATATGTTCTGAATGCCCGAATTGGGAATCTGTGTCAAAACTTTGTTAGGAATTTTGTGATCCTTACTAGCTGGAAGTAAGGGAGATGGGGCATGAAGTTATTTCTAGGAGTTGGACAAATACCAAGTTTAGCTCAGTTCTGGGCATCTTTGAAATACCTATACAAACTTGTTCCTACATAGTAACTTGCATCTTTGAATGAGAATGTGCTTGCTTACAGCAACGTGCTATATGTTCTGAATGTCCGAATTGGGAATCTGTGTCAAAACTTTGTTAGGAATTATGTGATCCTCACTAGCTGGAAGTAAGGGAGATGGGGCATGAAGTTATTTCTAGGAGTTGGACACATAGCAAGTTTAACTCAGTTCTGGGCATCTTTGAAATACCTATACAAACTTGTTCCTACATAGTAACTTGCATCTTTGAAGGAGAATCTGCTTCCTTACAGCAACGTGCTATATGTTCTGAATGCCCGAATTGGGAATCTGTGTCAAAACTTTGTTAGGAATTATGTGATCCTCACTAGCTGGAAGTAAGGGAGATGGGGCATGAAGTTATTTCTAGGAGTTGGACACATACCAAGTTTAGCTCAGTTCTGGGCATCTTTGAAATACCTATACAAACTTGTTCCTACATAGTAACTTGCATCTTTGAATGAGAATCTGCTTCCTTACAGCAACGTGCTATATGTTCTGAATGCCCGAATTGGGAATCTGTGTCAAAACTTTGTTAGGAATTATGTGATCCTCACTAGCTGGAAGTAAGGGAGATGGGGCATGAAGTTATTTCTAGGAGTTGGACACATACCAAGTTTAGCTCAGTTCTGGGCATCTTTGAAATACCTATACAAACTTGTTCCTACATAGTAACTTGCATCTTTGAATGAGAATGTGCTTGCTTACAGCAACGTGCTATATGTTCTGAATGCCCGAATTGGGAATCTGTGTCAAAACTTTGTTAGGAATTATGTGATCCTTACTAGCTGGAAGTAAGGGAGATGGGGCATGAAGTTATTTCTAGGAGTTGGACACATACCAAGTTTAGCTCAGTTCTGGGCATCTTTGAAATACCTATACAAACTTGTTCCTACATAGTAACTTGCAACTTTGAATGAGAATGTGCTTGCTTACAGCAACGTGCTATATGTTCTGAATGCCCGAATTGGGAATCTGTGTCAAAACTTTGTTAGGAATTTTGTGATCCTTACTAGCTGGAAGTAAGGGAGATGGGGCATGAAGTTATTTCTAGGAGTTCGACACATACCAAGTTTAGCTCAGTTCTGGGCATCTTTGAAATACCTATACAAACTTGTGTCTACCTAGTAACTTGCAACTTTGAATGAAAATGTGCTTGCTTACAGCAACGTGCTGTATGTTCTGAATGCCCGAATTGGGAATCTGTGTCAAAACTTTGTTAGGAATTATGTGATCCTTACTAGCTGGAAGTAAGGGAGATGGGGCATGAAGTTATTTCTAGGAGTTGGACACATACCAAGTTTAGCTCAGTTCTGGGCATCTTTGAAATACCTATACAAACTTGCTCCTACATAGTAACTTGCATCTTTGAATGAGAATCTGCTTGCTTACAGCAACGTGCTATATGTTCTGAATGCCCGAATTGGGAATCTGTGTCAAAACTTTCTTAGGAATTATGTGATCCTTACTAGCTGGAAGTAAGGGAGATGGGGCATGAAGTTATTTCTAGGAGTTGGACACATAGCAAGTTTAGCTCAGTTCTGGGCATCTTTGAAATACCTATACAAACTTGCTCCTACATAGTAACTTGCATCTTTGAATGAGAATCTGCTTGCTTACAGCAACGTGCTATATCTTCTGAATGCCCGAATTGGGAATCTGTGTCAAAACTTTGTTAGGAATTATGTGATCCTTACTAGCTGGAAGTAAGGGAGATCGGGCATGAAGTTATTTCTAGGAGTAGGACACATACCAAGTTTAGCTCAGTTCTGGGCATCTTTGAAATACCTATACAAACTTGTTCCTACATAGTAACTTGCAACTTTGTATGAGAATGTGCTTGCTTACAGCAACGTGCTATATGTTCTGAATGCCCGAATTGGGAATCTGTGTCAAATTTTGTTAGGAATTATGTGATCCTTACTAGCTGGAAGTAAGGGAGATGGGGCATGAAGTTATTTCTAGGAGTTGGACACATACCAAGTTTAGCTCAGTTCTGGGCATCTTTGAAATACCTATACAAACTTGTTCCTACATAGTAACTTGCATCTTTGAATGAGAATGTGCTTGCTTACAGCAACGTGCTATATGTTCTGAATGCCCGAATTGGGAATCTGTGTCAAAACTTTGTTAGGAATTATGTGATCCTTACAAGCTGGAAGTAAGGGAGATGGGGCATGAAGTTATTTCTAGGAGTTGGACACATACCAAGTTTAGCTCAGTTCTGGGCATCTTTGAAATACCTATACAAACTTGTTCCTACATAGTAACTTGCATCTTTGAATGAGAATGTGCTTGCTTACAGCAACGTGCTATATGTTATGAATGCCCGAATTGGGAATCTGTGTCAAAACTTTGTTAGGAATTATGTGATCCTTACTAGCTGGAAGTAAGGGAGATGGGGCATGAAGTTATTTCTAGGAGTTGGACACATACCAAGTTTAGCTCAGTTCTGGGCATCTTTGAAATACCTATACAAACTTGTTCCTACCTAGTAACTTGCAACTTTGAATGAGAATGTGCTTGCTTACAGCAACGTGCTATATGTTCTGAATGCCCGAATTGGGAATCTGTGTCAAAACTTTGTTAGGAATTATGTGATCCTTACTAGCTGGAAGTAAGGGAGATGGGGCATGAAGTTATTTCTAGGAGTTGGACACATACCAAGTTTAGCTCAGTTCTGGGCATCTTTGAAATACCTATACAAACTTGTTCCTACATAGTAACTTGCAACTTTGAATGAGAATGTGCTTGCTTACAGCAACGTGCTATATGTTCTGAATGCCCGAATTGGGAATCTGTGTCAAAACTTTGTTAGGAATTATGTGATCCTTACTAGCTGGAAGTAAGGGAGATGGGGCATGAAGTTATTTCTAGGAGTTGGACACATAGCATGTTTAGCTCAGTTCTGGGCATCTTTGAAATACCTATACAAACTTGTTCCTACATAGTAACTTGCATCTTTGAATGAGAATCTGCTTGCTTACAGCAACGTGCTATATGTTCTGAATGCCCGAATTGGGAATCTGTGTCAAAACTTTGTTAGGAATTATGTGATCCTTACTAGCTGGAAGTAAGGGAGATGGGGCATGAAGTTATTTCTAGGAGTTGGACACATACCAAGTTTAGCTCAGTTCTGGGCATCTTTGAAATACCTATACAAACTTGTTCCTACATAGTAACTTGCAACTTTGAATGAGAATGTGCTTGCTTGCAGCAACGTGCTATATGTTCTGAATGCCCGAATTGGGAATCTGTGTCAAAACTTTGTTAGGAATTATGTCATCCTTACTAGCTGGAAGTAAGGGAGATGGGGCATGAAGTTATTTCTAGGAGTTGGACACATACCAAGTTTAGCTCAGTTCTGGGCATCTTTGAAATACCTATACAAACTTGTTCCTACCTAGTAACTTGCAACTTTGAATGAGAATGTGCTTGCTTACAGCAACGTGCTATATGTTCTGAATGCCCGAATTGGGAATCTGTGTCAAAACTTTGTTAGGAATTATGTGATCCTTACTAGCTGGAAGTAAGGGAGATGGGGCATGAAGTTATTTCTAGGAGTTGGACACATACCAAGTTTAGCTCAGTTCTGGGCATCTTTGAAATACCTATACAAACTTGTTCCTACATAGTAACTTGCAACTTTGAATGAGAATGTGCTTGCTTGCAGCAACGTGCTATATATTCTGAATGCCCGAATAGGGAATCTGTGTCAAAACTTTGTTAGGAATTATGTGATCCTTACTAGCTGGAAGTAAGGGAGATGGGGCATGAAGTTATTTCTAGGAGTTGGACACATACCAAGTTTAGCTCAGTTCTGGGCATCTTTGAAATACCTATACAAACTTGTTCCTACATAGTAACTTGCAACTTTGAATGAGAATGTGCTTGCTTACAGCAACGTGCTATATGTTCTGAATGCCCGAATTGGGAATCTGTGTCAAAACTTTGTTAGGAATTATGTGATCCTTACTAGCTGGAAGTAAGGGAGATGGGGCATGAAGTTATTTCTAGGAGTTGGACACATAGCAAGTTTAGCTCAGTTCTGGGCATCTTTGAAATACCTATACAAACTTGTTCCTACATAGTAACTTGCATCTTTGAATGAGAATCTGCTTGCTTACAGCAACGTGCTATATGTTCTGAATGCCCGAATTGGGAATCTGTGTCAAAACTTTGTTAGGAATTATGTGATCCTTACTAGCTGGAAGTAAGGGAGATGGGGCATGAAGTTATTTCTAGGAGTTGGACACATACCAAGTTTAGCTCAGTTCTGGGCATCTTTGAAATACCTATACAAACTTGTTCCTACATAGTAACTTGCAACTTTGAATGAGAATGTGCTTGCTTGCAGCAACGTGCTATATGTTCTGAATGCCCGAATTGGGAATCTGTGTCAAAACTTTGTTAGGAATTATGTCATCCTTACTAGCTGGAAGTAAGGGAGATGGGGCATGAAGTTATTTCTAGGAGTTGGACACATACCAAGTTTAGCTCAGTTCTGGGCATCTTTGAAATACCTATACAAACTTGTTCCTACCTAGTAACTTGCAACTTTGAATGAGAATGTGCTTGCTTACAGCAACGTGCTATATGTTCTGAATGCCCGAATTGGGAATCTGTGTCAAAACTTTGTTAGGAATTATGTGATCCTTACTAGCTGGAAGTAAGGGAGATGGGGCATGAAGTTATTTCTAGGAGTTGGACACATACCAAGTTTAGCTCATTCTGGGCATCTTTGAAATACCTATACAAACTTGTTCCTACATAGTAACTTGCAACTTTGAATGAGAATGTGCTTGCTTACAGCAACGTGCTATATGTTCTGAATGCCCGAATTGGGAATCTGTGTCAAAACTTTGTTAGGAATTATGTGATCCTTACTAGCTGGAAGTAAGGGAGATGGGGCATGAAGTTATTTCTAGGAGTTGGACACATACCAAGTTTAGCTCAGTTCTGGGCATCTTTGAAATACCTATACAAACTTGTTCCTACCTAGTAACTTGCAACTTTGAATGAAAATGTGCTTGCTTACAGCAACGTGCTACATGTTCTGAATGCCAGAATTGGGAATCTGTGTCAAAACTTTGTTAGGAATTATGTGATCCTTACTAGCTGGAAGTAAGGGAGATGGGGCATGAAGTTATTTCTAGGAGTTGGACAATACCAAGTTTAGCTCAGTTCTGGGCATCTTTGAAATACCTATACAAACTTGTTCCTACATAGTATCTTGCAACTTTGAATGAGAATGTGCTTGCTTACAGCAACGTGCTACATGTTCTGAATGCCAGAATTGGGAATCTGTGTCAAAACTTTGTTAGGAATTATGTGATCCTTACTAGCTGGAAGTAAGGGAGATGGGGCATGAAGTTATTTCTAGGAGTTGGACACATACCAAGTTTAGCTCAGTTCTGGGCATCTTTGAAATACCTATACAAACTTGTTCCTACATAGTAACTTGCAACTTTGAATGAGAATGTGCTTGCTTGCAGCAACGTGCTATATATTCTGAATGCCCGAATAGGGAATCTGTGTCAAAACTTTGTTAGGAATTATGTGATCCTTACTAGCTGGAAGTAAGGGAGATGGGGCATGAAGTTATTTCTAGGAGTTGGACACATACCAAGTTTAGCTCAGTTCTGGGCATCTTTGAAATACCTATACAAACTTGTTCCTACATAGTAACTTGCATCTTTGAATGAGAATGTGCTTGCTTACAGCAACGTGCTATATGTTCTGAATGCCCGAATTGGGAATCTGTGTCAAAACTTTGTTAGGAATTTTGTGATCCTTACTAGCTGGAAGTAAGGGAGATGGGGCATGAAGTTATTTCTAGGAGTTGGACAAATACCAAGTTTAGCTCAGTTCTGGGCATCTTTGAAATACCTATACAAACTTGTTCCTACATAGTAACTTGCATCTTTGAATGAGAATGTGCTTGCTTACAGCAACGTGCTATATGTTCTGAATGTCCGAATTGGGAATCTGTGTCAAAACTTTGTTAGGAATTATGTGATCCTCACTAGCTGGAAGTAAGGGAGATGGGGCATGAAGTTATTTCTAGGAGTTGGACACATAGCAAGTTTAACTCAGTTCTGGGCATCTTTGAAATACCTATACAAACTTGTTCCTACATAGTAACTTGCATCTTTGAAGGAGAATCTGCTTCCTTACAGCAACGTGCTATATGTTCTGAATGCCCGAATTGGGAATCTGTGTCAAAACTTTGTTAGGAATTATGTGATCCTCACTAGCTGGAAGTAAGGGAGATGGGGCATGAAGTTATTTCTAGGAGTTGGACACATACCAAGTTTAGCTCAGTTCTGGGCATCTTTGAAATACCTATACAAACTTGTTCCTACATAGTAACTTGCATCTTTGAATGAGAATCTGCTTCCTTACAGCAACGTGCTATATGTTCTGAATGCCCGAATTGGGAATCTGTGTCAAAACTTTGTTAGGAATTATGTGATCCTCACTAGCTGGAAGTAAGGGAGATGGGGCATGAAGTTATTTCTAGGAGTTGGACACATACCAAGTTTAGCTCAGTTCTGGGCATCTTTGAAATACCTATACAAACTTGTTCCTACATAGTAACTTGCATCTTTGAATGAGAATGTGCTTGCTTACAGCAACGTGCTATATGTTCTGAATGCCCGAATTGGGAATCTGTGTCAAAACTTTGTTAGGAATTATGTGATCCTTACTAGCTGGAAGTAAGGGAGATGGGGCATGAAGTTATTTCTAGGAGTTGGACACATACCAAGTTTAGCTCAGTTCTGGGCATCTTTGAAATACCTATACAAACTTGTTCCTACATAGTAACTTGCAACTTTGAATGAGAATGTGCTTGCTTACAGCAACGTGCTATATGTTCTGAATGCCCGAATTGGGAATCTGTGTCAAAACTTTGTTAGGAATTTTGTGATCCTTACTAGCTGGAAGTAAGGGAGATGGGGCATGAAGTTATTTCTAGGAGTTCGACACATACCAAGTTTAGCTCAGTTCTGGGCATCTTTGAAATACCTATACAAACTTGTTCCTACCTAGTAACTTGCAACTTTGAATGAAAATGTGCTTGCTTACAGCAACGTGCTATATGTTCTGAATGCCCGAATTGGCAATCTGTTTCAAAACTTTGTTAGGAATTATGTGATCCTTACTAGCTGGAAGTAAGGGAGATGGGGCATGAAGTTATTTCTAGGAGTTGGACACATACCAAGTTTAGCTCAGTTCTGGGCATCTTTGAAATACCTATACAAACTTGTTCCTACATAAACTTGCAACTTTGAATGAGAATGTGCTTGCTTACAGCAACGTGCTATATGTTCTGAATGCCCGAATTGGGAATCTGTGTCAAAACTTTGTTAGGAATTATGTGATCCTTACTAGCTGGAAGTAAGGGAGATGGGGCATGAAGTTATTTCTAGGAGTTGGACACATAGCAAGTTTAGCTCAGTTCTGGGCATCTTTGAAATACCTATACAAACTTGTTCCTACATAGTAACTTGCATCTTTGAATGAGAATCTGCTTGCTTACAGCAACGTGCTATATGTTCTGAATGCCCGAATTGGGAATCTGTGTCAAAACTTTGTTAGGAATTATGTGATCCTTACTAGCTGGAAGTAAGGGAGATGGGGCATGAAGTTATTTCTAGGAGTTGGACACATAGCAAGTTTAGCTCAGTTCTGGGCATCTTTGAAATACCTATACAAACTTGTTCCTACATAGTAACTTGCAACTTTGAATGAGAATGTGCTTGCTAGCAGCAACGTGCTATATGTTCTGAATGCCCGAATTGGGAATCTGTGTCAAAACTTTGTTAGGAATTATGTGATCCTTACTAGCTGGAAGTAAGGGAGATGGGGCATGAAGTTATTTCTAGGAGTTGGACACATACCAAGTTTAGCTCAGTTCTGGGCATCTTTGAAATACCTATACAAACTTGTTCCTACATAGTAACTTGCATCTTTGAATGAGAATCTGCTTGCTTACAGCAACGTGCTATATGTTCTGAATGCCCGAATTGGGAATCTGTGTCAAAACTTTGTTAGGAATTATGTGATCCTTACTAGCTGGAAGTAAGGGAGATGGGGCATGAAGTTATTTCTAGGAGTTGGACACATACCAAGTTTAGCTCAGTTCTGGGCATCTTTGAAATACCTATACAAACTTGTTCCTACATAGTAACTTGCATCTTTGAATGAGAATGTGCTTGCTTACAGCAACGTGCTATATGTTCTGAATGCCCGAATTGGGAATCTGTGTCAAAACTTTGTTAGGAATTATGTGATCCTTACTAGCTGGAAGTAAGGGAGATGGGGCATGAAGTTATTTCTAGGAGTTGGACACATACCAAGTTTAGCTCAGTTCTGGGCATCTTTGAAATACCTATACAAACTTGTTCCTACATAGTAACTTGCAACTTTGAATGAGAATGTTCTTGCTTGCAGCAACGTGCTATATGTTCTGAATGCCCGATTTGGGAATCTGTGTCAAAACTTTGTTAGGAATTATGTGATCCTTACTAGCTGGAAGTAAGGGAGATGGGGCATGAAGTTATTTCTAGGAGTTGGACACATACCAAGTTGAGCTCAGTTCTGGGCATCTTTGAAATACCTATACAAACTTGTTCCTACCTAGTAACTTGCATCTTTGAAAGAGAATCTGCTTGCTTACAGCAACGTGCTATATGTTCTCAATGCCCGAATAGGGAATCTGTGTCAAAACTTTGTTAGGAATTATGTGATCCTAACTAGCTGGAAGTAAGGGAGATGGGGCATGAAGTTATTTCTAGGAGTTCGACACATACCAAGTTTAGCTCAGTTCTGGGCATCTTTGAAATACCTATACAAACTTGTTCCTACCTAGTAACTTGCAACTTTGAATGAAAATGTGCTTGCTTACAGCAACGTGCTATATGTTCTGAATGCCCGAATTGGGAATCTGTGTCAAAACTGTGTTAGG
Organism: Diceros bicornis minor; assembly: GCF_020826845.1. Taxonomy (NCBI): domain Eukaryota; kingdom Metazoa; phylum Chordata; class Mammalia; order Perissodactyla; family Rhinocerotidae; genus Diceros; species Diceros bicornis. Next base: position 774,480 of record NW_026691077.1, read on the forward strand.
AATTATGTGATCCTTACTAGCTGGAAGTAAGGGAGATGGGGCATGAAGTTATTTCTAGGAGTTGGACACATACCAAGTTTAGCTCAGTTCTGGGCATCTTTGAAATACCTATACAAACTTGTTCCTACATAGTAACTTGCAACTTTGAATGAGAATGTGCTTGCTTACAGCAACGTGCTACATGTTCTGAATGCCCGAATTGGGAATCTGTGTCAAAACTTTGTTAGGAATTATGTGATCCTTACTAGCTGGAAGTAAGGGAGATGGGGCATGAAGTTATTTCTAGGAGTTGGACACATACCAAGTTTAGCTCAGTTCTGGGCATCTTTGAAATACCTATACAAACTTGTTCCTACATAGTAACTTGCATCTTTGAATGAGAATGTGCTTGCTTACAGCAACGTGCTATATGTTCTGAATGCCCGAATTGGGAATCTGTGTCAAAACTGTGTTAGGAATTATGTGATCCTTACTAGCTGGAAGTAAGGGAGATGGGGCATGAAGTTATTTCTAGGAGTTGGACACATAGCAAGTTTAGCTCAGTTCTGGGCATCTTTGAAATACCTATACAAACTTGTTCCTACATAGTAACTTGCATCTTTGAATGAGAATGTGCTTGCTTACAGCAACGTGCTATATGTTCTGAATGCCCGAATTGGGAATCTGTGTCAAAAATTTCTTAGGAATTATGTGATCCTCACTAGCTGGAAGTAAGGGAGATGGGGCATGAAGTTATTTCTAGGAGTTGGACACATACCAAGTTTAGCTCAGTTCTGGGCACCTTTGAAATACCTATACAAACTTGTTCCTACCTAGTAACTTGCAACTTTGAATGAGAATGTGCTTGCTTACAGCAACGTGCTATATGTTCTGAATGCCCGAATTGGGAATCTGTGTCAAAACTTTGTTAGGAATTATGTGATCCTTACTAGCTGGAAGTAAGGGAGATGGGGCATGAAGTTATTTCTAGGAGTTGGACACATACCAAGTTTAGCTCAGTTCTGGGCATCTTTGAAATACCTATACAAACTTGTTCCTACATAGTAACTTGCAACTTTGAATGAGAATGTGCTTGCTTACAGCAACGTGCTATATGTTCTGAATGCCCGAATTGGGAATCTGTGTCAAAACTTTGTTAGGAATTATGTGATCCTTACTAGCTGGAAGTAAGGGAGATGGGGCATGAAGTTATTTCTAGGAGTTGGACACATAGCAAGTTTAGCTCAGTTCTGGGCATCTTTGAAATACCTATACAAACTTGTTCCTACATAGTAACTTGCATCTTTGAATGAGAATCTGCTTGCTTACAGCAACGTGCTATATGTTCTGAATGCCCGAATTGGGAATCTGTGTCAAAACTTTGTTAGGAATTATGTGATCCTTACTAGCTGGAAGTAAGGGAGATGGGGCATGAAGTTATTTCTAGGAGTTGGACACATACCAAGTTTAGCTCAGTTCTGGGCATCTTTGAAATACCTATACAAACTTGTTCCTACATAGTAACTTGCAACTTTGAATGAGAATGTGCTTGCTTACAGCAACGTGCTATATGTTCTGAATGCCCGAATTGGGAATCTGTGTCAAAACTTTGTTAGGAATTATGTGATCCTTACTAGCTGGAAGTAAGGGAGATGGGGCATGAAGTTATTTCTAGGAGTTGGACACATACCAAGTTTAGCTCAGTTCTGGGCATCTTCGAAATACCTATACAAACTTGTTCCTACCTAGTAACTTGCAACTTTGAATGAAAATGTGCTTGCTTACAGCAACGTGCTACATGTTCTGAATGCCCGAATTGGGAATCTGTGTCAAAACTTTGTTAGGAATTATGTGATCCTTACTAGCTGGAAGTAAGGGAGATGGGGCATGAAGTTATTTCTAGGAGTTGGACACATACCAAGTTTAGCTCAGTTCTGGGCATCTTTGAAATACCTATACAAACTTGTTCCTACATAGTAACTTGCATCTTTGAATGAGAATGTGCTTGCTTACAGCAACGTGCTATATGTTCTGAATGCCCGAATTGGGAATCTGTGTCAAAACTTTGTTAGGAATTTTGTGATCCTTACTAGCTGGAAGTAAGGGAGATGGGGCATGAAGTTATTTCTAGGAGTTGGACACATACCAAGTTTAGCTCAGTTCTGGGCATCTTCGAAATACCTATACAAACTTGTTCCTACCTAGTAACTTGCAACTTTGAATGAAAATGTGCTTGCTTACAGCAACGTGCTACATGTTCTGAATGCCCGAATTGGGAATCTGTGTCAAAACTTTGTTAGGAATTATGTGATCCTTACTAGCTGGAAGTAAGGGAGATGGGGCATGAAGTTATTTCTAGGAGTTGGACACATACCAAGTTTAGCTCAGTTCTGGGCATCTTTGAAATACCTATACAAACTTGTTCCTACATAGTAACTTGCATCTTTGAATGAGAATGTGCTTGCTTACAGCAACGTGCTATATGTTCTGAATGCCCGAATTGGGAATCTGTGTCAAAACTTTGTTAGGAATTTTGTGATCCTTACTAGCTGGAAGTAAGGGAGATGGGGCATGAAGTTATTTCTAGGAGTTGGACAAATACCAAGTTTAGCTCAGTTCTGGGCATCTTTGAAATACCTATACAAACTTGTTCCTACATAGTAACTTGCATCTTTGAATGAGAATGTGCTTGCTTACAGCAACGTGCTATATGTTCTGAATGTCCGAATTGGGAATCTGTGTCAAAACTTTGTTAGGAATTATGTGATCCTCACTAGCTGGAAGTAAGGGAGATGGGGCATGAAGTTATTTCTAGGAGTTGGACACATAGCAAGTTTAACTCAGTTCTGGGCATCTTTGAAATACCTATACAAACTTGTTCCCACATAGTAACTTGCATCTTTGAAGGAGAATCTGCTTCCTTACAGCAACGTGCTATATGTTCTGAATGCCCGAATTGGGAATCTGTGTCAAAACTTTGTTAGGAATTATGTGATCCTCACTAGCTGGAAGTAAGGGAGATGGGGCATGAAGTTATTTCTAGGAGTTGGACACATACCAAGTTTAGCTCAGTTCTGGGCATCTTTGAAATACCTATACAAACTTGTTCCTACATAGTAACTTGCATCTTTGAATGAGAATCTGCTTCCTTACAGCAACGTGCTATATGTTCTGAATGCCCGAATTGGGAATCTGTGTCAAAACTTTGTTAGGAATTATGTGATCCTCACTAGCTGGAAGTAAGGGAGATGGGGCATGAAGTTATTTCTAGGAGTTGGACACATACCAAGTTTAGCTCAGTTCTGGGCATCTTTGAAATACCTATACAAACTTGTTCCTACATAGTAACTTGCAACTTTGAATGAGAATGTGCTTGCTTACAGCAACGTGCTATATGTTCTGAATGCCCGAATTGGGAATCTGTGTCAAAACTTTGTTAGGAATTTTGTGATCCTTACTAGCTGGAAGTAAGGGAGATGGGGCATGAAGTTATTTCTAGGAGTTCGACACATACCAAGTTTAGCTCAGTTCTGGGCATCTTTGAAATACCTATACAAACTTGTTCCTACCTAGTAACTTGCAACTTTGAATGAAAATGTGCTTGCTTACAGCAACGTGCTGTATGTTCTGAATGCCCGAATTGGGAATCTGTGTCAAAACTTTGTTAGGAATTATGTGATCCTTACTAGCTGGAAGTAAGGGAGATGGGGCATGAAGTTATTTCTAGGAGTTGGACACATACCAAGTTTAGCTCAGTTCTGGGCATCTTTGAAATACCTATACAAACTTGCTCCTACATAGTAACTTGCATCTTTGAATGAGAATCTGCTTGCTTACAGCAACGTGCTATATGTTCTGAATGCCCGAATTGGGAATCTGTGTCAAAACTTTCTTAGGAATTATGTGATCCTTACTAGCTGGAAGTAAGGGAGATGGGGCATGAAGTTATTTCTAGGAGTTGGACACATAGCAAGTTTAGCTCAGTTCTGGGCATCTTTGAAATACCTATACAAACTTGCTCCTACATAGTAACTTGCATCTTTGAATGAGAATCTGCTTGCTTACAGCAACGTGCTATATCTTCTGAATGCCCGAATTGGGAATCTGTGTCAAAACTTTGTTAGGAATTATGTGATCCTTACTAGCTGGAAGTAAGGGAGATCGGGCATGAAGTTATTTCTAGGAGTAGGACACATACCAAGTTTAGCTCAGTTCTGGGCATCTTTGAAATACCTATACAAACTTGTTCCTACATAGTAACTTGCAACTTTGTATGAGAATGTGCTTGCTTACAGCAACGTGCTATATGTTCTGAATGCCCGAATTGGGAATCTGTGTCAAATTTTGTTAGGAATTATGTGATCCTTACTAGCTGGAAGTAAGGGAGATGGGGCATGAAGTTATTTCTAGGAGTTGGACACATACCAAGTTTAGCTCAGTTCTGGGCATCTTTGAAATACCTATACAAACTTGTTCCTACATAGTAACTTGCATCTTTGAATGAGAATGTGCTTGCTTACAGCAACGTGCTATATGTTCTGAATGCCCGAATTGGGAATCTGTGTCAAAACTTTGTTAGGAATTATGTGATCCTTACAAGCTGGAAGTAAGGGAGATGGGGCATGAAGTTATTTCTAGGAGTTGGACACATACCAAGTTTAGCTCAGTTCTGGGCATCTTTGAAATACCTATACAAACTTGTTCCTACATAGTAACTTGCATCTTTGAATGAGAATGTGCTTGCTTACAGCAACGTGCTATATGTTATGAATGCCCGAATTGGGAATCTGTGTCAAAACTTTGTTAGGAATTATGTGATCCTTACTAGCTGGAAGTAAGGGAGATGGGGCATGAAGTTATTTCTAGGAGTTGGACACATACCAAGTTTAGCTCAGTTCTGGGCATCTTTGAAATACCTATACAAACTTGTTCCTACCTAGTAACTTGCAACTTTGAATGAGAATGTGCTTGCTTACAGCAACGTGCTATATGTTCTGAATGCCCGAATTGGGAATCTGTGTCAAAACTTTGTTAGGAATTATGTGATCCTTACTAGCTGGAAGTAAGGGAGATGGGGCATGAAGTTATTTCTAGGAGTTGGACACATACCAAGTTTAGCTCAGTTCTGGGCATCTTTGAAATACCTATACAAACTTGTTCCTACATAGTAACTTGCAACTTTGAATGAGAATGTGCTTGCTTACAGCAACGTGCTATATGTTCTGAATGCCCGAATTGGGAATCTGTGTCAAAACTTTGTTAGGAATTATGTGATCCTTACTAGCTGGAAGTAAGGGAGATGGGGCATGAAGTTATTTCTAGGAGTTGGACACATAGCAAGTTTAGCTCAGTTCTGGGCATCTTTGAAATACCTATACAAACTTGTTCCTACATAGTAACTTGCATCTTTGAATGAGAATCTGCTTGCTTACAGCAACGTGCTATATGTTCTGAATGCCCGAATTGGGAATCTGTGTCAAAACTTTGTTAGGAATTATGTGATCCTTACTAGCTGGAAGTAAGGGAGATGGGGCATGAAGTTATTTCTAGGAGTTGGACACATACCAAGTTTAGCTCAGTTCTGGGCATCTTTGAAATACCTATACAAACTTGTTCCTACATAGTAACTTGCAACTTTGAATGAGAATGTGCTTGCTTGCAGCAACGTGCTATATGTTCTGAATGCCCGAATTGGGAATCTGTGTCAAAACTTTGTTAGGAATTATGTCATCCTTACTAGCTGGAAGTAAGGGAGATGGGGCATGAAGTTATTTCTAGGAGTTGGACACATACCAAGTTTAGCTCAGTTCTGGGCATCTTTGAAATACCTATACAAACTTGTTCCTACCTAGTAACTTGCAACTTTGAATGAGAATGTGCTTGCTTACAGCAACGTGCTATATGTTCTAAATGCCCGAATTGGGAATCTGTGTCAAAACTTTGTTAGGAATTATGTGATCCTTACTAGCTGGAAGTAAGGGAGATGGGGCATGAAGTTATTTCTAGGAGTTGGACACATACCAAGTTTAGCTCATTCTGGGCATCTTTGAAATACCTATACAAACTTGTTCCTACATAGTAACTTGCAACTTTGAATGAGAATGTGCTTGCTTACAGCAACGTGCTATATGTTCTGAATGCCCGAATTGGGAATCTGTGTCAAAACTTTGTTAGGAATTATGTGATCCTTACTAGCTGGAAGTAAGGGAGATGGGGCATGAAGTTATTTCTAGGAGTTGGACACATACCAAGTTTAGCTCAGTTCTGGGCATCTTTGAAATACCTATACAAACTTGTTCCTACCTAGTAACTTGCAACTTTGAATGAAAATGTGCTTGCTTACAGCAACGTGCTACATGTTCTGAATGCCAGAATTGGGAATCTGTGTCAAAACTTTGTTAGGAATTATGTGATCCTTACTAGCTGGAAGTAAGGGAGATGGGGCATGAAGTTATTTCTAGGAGTTGGACAATACCAAGTTTAGCTCAGTTCTGGGCATCTTTGAAATACCTATACAAACTTGTTCCTACATAGTATCTTGCAACTTTGAATGAGAATGTGCTTGCTTACAGCAACGTGCTACATGTTCTGAATGCCAGAATTGGGAATCTGTGTCAAAACTTTGTTAGGAATTATGTGATCCTTACTAGCTGGAAGTAAGGGAGATGGGGCATGAAGTTATTTCTAGGAGTTGGACACATACCAAGTTTAGCTCAGTTCTGGGCATCTTTGAAATACCTATACAAACTTGTTCCTACATAGTAACTTGCAACTTTGAATGAGAATGTGCTTGCTTGCAGCAACGTGCTATATATTCTGAATGCCCGAATAGGGAATCTGTGTCAAAACTTTGTTAGGAATTATGTGATCCTTACTAGCTGGAAGTAAGGGAGATGGGGCATGAAGTTATTTCTAGGAGTTGGACACATACCAAGTTTAGCTCAGTTCTGGGCATCTTTGAAATACCTATACAAACTTGTTCCTACATAGTAACTTGCATCTTTGAATGAGAATGTGCTTGCTTACAGCAACGTGCTATATGTTCTGAATGCCCGAATTGGGAATCTGTGTCAAAACTTTGTTAGGAATTTTGTGATCCTTACTAGCTGGAAGTAAGGGAGATGGGGCATGAAGTTATTTCTAGGAGTTGGACAAATACCAAGTTTAGCTCAGTTCTGGGCATCTTTGAAATACCTATACAAACTTGTTCCTACATAGTAACTTGCATCTTTGAATGAGAATGTGCTTGCTTACAGCAACGTGCTATATGTTCTGAATGTCCGAATTGGGAATCTGTGTCAAAACTTTGTTAGGAATTATGTGATCCTCACTAGCTGGAAGTAAGGGAGATGGGGCATGAAGTTATTTCTAGGAGTTGGACACATAGCAAGTTTAACTCAGTTCTGGGCATCTTTGAAATACCTATACAAACTTGTTCCTACATAGTAACTTGCATCTTTGAAGGAGAATCTGCTTCCTTACAGCAACGTGCTATATGTTCTGAATGCCCGAATTGGGAATCTGTGTCAAAACTTTGTTAGGAATTATGTGATCCTCACTAGCTGGAAGTAAGGGAGATGGGGCATGAAGTTATTTCTAGGAGTTGGACACATACCAAGTTTAGCTCAGTTCTGGGCATCTTTGAAATACCTATACAAACTTGTTCCTACATAGTAACTTGCATCTTTGAATGAGAATCTGCTTCCTTACAGCAACGTGCTATATGTTCTGAATGCCCGAATTGGGAATCTGTGTCAAAACTTTGTTAGGAATTATGTGATCCTCACTAGCTGGAAGTAAGGGAGATGGGGCATGAAGTTATTTCTAGGAGTTGGACACATACCAAGTTTAGCTCAGTTCTGGGCATCTTTGAAATACCTATACAAACTTGTTCCTACATAGTAACTTGCATCTTTGAATGAGAATGTGCTTGCTTACAGCAACGTGCTATATGTTCTGAATGCCCGAATTGGGAATCTGTGTCAAAACTTTGTTAGGAATTATGTGATCCTTACTAGCTGGAAGTAAGGGAGATGGGGCATGAAGTTATTTCTAGGAGTTGGACACATACCAAGTTTAGCTCAGTTCTGGGCATCTTTGAAATACCTATACAAACTTGTTCCTACATAGTAACTTGCAACTTTGAATGAGAATGTGCTTGCTTACAGCAACGTGCTATATGTTCTGAATGCCCGAATTGGGAATCTGTGTCAAAACTTTGTTAGGAATTTTGTGATCCTTACTAGCTGGAAGTAAGGGAGATGGGGCATGAAGTTATTTCTAGGAGTTCGACACATACCAAGTTTAGCTCAGTTCTGGGCATCTTTGAAATACCTATACAAACTTGTTCCTACCTAGTAACTTGCAACTTTGAATGAAAATGTGCTTGCTTACAGCAACGTGCTATATGTTCTGAATGCCCGAATTGGCAATCTGTGTCAAAACTTTGTTAGGAATTATGTGATCCTTACTAGCTGGAAGTAAGGGAGATGGGGCATGAAGTTATTTCTAGGAGTTGGACACATACCAAGTTTAGCTCAGTTCTGGGCATCTTTGAAATACCTATACAAACTTGTTCCTACATAAACTTGCAACTTTGAATGAGAATGTGCTTGCTTACAGCAACGTGCTATATGTTCTGAATGCCCGAATTGGGAATCTGTGTCAAAACTTTGTTAGGAATTATGTGATCCTTACTAGCTGGAAGTAAGGGAGATGGGGCATGAAGTTATTTCTAGGAGTTGGACACATAGCAAGTTTAGCTCAGTTCTGGGCATCTTTGAAATACCTATACAAACTTGTTCCTACATAGTAACTTGCATCTTTGAATGAGAATCTGCTTGCTTACAGCAACGTGCTATATGTTCTGAATGCCCGAATTGGGAATCTGTGTCAAAACTTTGTTAGGAATTATGTGATCCTTACTAGCTGGAAGTAAGGGAGATGGGGCATGAAGTTATTTCTAGGAGTTGGACACATAGCAAGTTTAGCTCAGTTCTGGGCATCTTTGAAATACCTATACAAACTTGTTCCTACATAGTAACTTGCAACTTTGAATGAGAATGTGCTTGCTAGCAGCAACGTGCTATATGTTCTGAATGCCCGAATTGGGAATCTGTGTCAAAACTTTGTTAGGAATTATGTGATCCTTACTAGCTGGAAGTAAGGGAGATGGGGCATGAAGTTATTTCTAGGAGTTGGACACATACCAAGTTTAGCTCAGTTCTGGGCATCTTTGAAATACCTATACAAACTTGTTCCTACATAGTAACTTGCATCTTTGAATGAGAATCTGCTTGCTTACAGCAACGTGCTATATGTTCTGAATGCCCGAATTGGGAATCTGTGTCAAAACTTTGTTAGGAATTATGTGATCCTTACTAGCTGGAAGTAAGGGAGATGGGGCATGAAGTTATTTCTAGGAGTTGGACACATACCAAGTTTAGCTCAGTTCTGGGCATCTTTGAAATACCTATACAAACTTGTTCCTACATAGTAACTTGCATCTTTGAATGAGAATGTGCTTGCTTACAGCAACGTGCTATATGTTCTGAATGCCCGAATTGGGAATCTGTGTCAAAACTTTGTTAGGAATTATGTGATCCTTACTAGCTGGAAGTAAGGGAGATGGGGCATGAAGTTATTTCTAGGAGTTGGACACATACCAAGTTTAGCTCAGTTCTGGGCATCTTTGAAATACCTATACAAACTTGTTCCTACATAGTAACTTGCAACTTTGAATGAGAATGTTCTTGCTTGCAGCAACGTGCTATATGTTCTGAATGCCCGATTTGGGAATCTGTGTCAAAACTTTGTTAGGAATTATGTGATCCTTACTAGCTGGAAGTAAGGGAGATGGGGCATGAAGTTATTTCTAGGAGTTGGACACATACCAAGTTGAGCTCAGTTCTGGGCATCTTTGAAATACCTATACAAACTTGTTCCTACCTAGTAACTTGCATCTTTGAAAGAGAATCTGCTTGCTTACAGCAACGTGCTATATGTTCTCAATGCCCGAATAGGGAATCTGTGTCAAAACTTTGTTAGGAATTATGTGATCCTAACTAGCTGGAAGTAAGGGAGATGGGGCATGAAGTTATTTCTAGGAGTTCGACACATACCAAGTTTAGCTCAGTTCTGGGCATCTTTGAAATACCTATACAAACTTGTTCCTACCTAGTAACTTGCAACTTTGAATGAAAATGTGCTTGCTTACAGCAACGTGCTATATGTTCTGAATGCCCGAATTGGGAATCTGTGTCAAAACTGTGTTAGGAATTATGTGATCCTTACTAGCTGGAAGTAAGGGAGATGGGGCATGAAGTTATTTCTAGGAGTTGGACACATACCAAGTTTAGCTCAGTTCTGGGCATCTTTGAAATACCTATACAAACTTGTTCCTACATAGTAACTTGCAACTTTGAATGAGAATGTGCTTGCTTACAGCAACGTGCTACATGTTCTGAATGCCCGAATTGGGAATCTGTGTCAAAACTTTGTTAGGAATTATGTGATCCTTACTAGCTGGAAGTAAGGGAGATGGGGCATGAAGTTATTTCTAGGAGTTGGACACATACCAAGTTTAGCTCAGTTCTGGGCATCTTTGAAATACCTATACAAACTTGTTCCTACATAGTAACTTGCATCTTTGAATGAGAATCTGCTTGCTTACAGCAACGTGCTATATGTTCTGAATGCCCGAATTGGGAATCTGTGTCAAAACTGTGTTAGGAATTATGTGATCCTTACTAGCTGGAAGTAAGGGAGATGGGGCATGAAGTTATTTCTAGGAGTTGGACACATAGCAAGTTTAGCTCAGTTCTGGGCATCTTTGAAATACCTATACAAACTTGTTCCTACATAGTAACTTGCATCTTTGAATGAGAATGTGCTTGCTTACAGCAACGTGCTATATGTTCTGAATGCCCGAATTGGGAATCTGTGTCAAAAATTTCTTAGGAATTATGTGATCCTCACTAGCTGGAAGTAAGGGAGATGGGGCATGAAGTTATTTCTAGGAGTTGGACACATACCAAGTTTAGCTCAGTTCTGGGCACCTTTGAAATACCTATACAAACTTGTTCCTACCTAGTAACTTGCAACTTTGAATGAGAATGTGCTTGCTTACAGCAACGTGCTATATGTTCTGAATGCCCGAATTGGGAATCTGTGTCAAAACTTTGTTAGGAATTATGTGATCCTTACTAGCTGGAAGTAAGGGAGATGGGGCATGAAGTTATTTCTAGGAGTTGGACACATACCAAGTTTAGCTCAGTTCTGGGCATCTTTGAAATACCTATACAAACTTGTTCCTACATAGTAACTTACAACTTTGAATGAGAATGTGCTTGCTTACAGCAACGTGCTATATGTTCTGAATGCCCGAATTGGGAATCTGTGTCAAAACTTTGTTAGGAATTATGTGATCCTTACTAGCTGGAAGTAAGGGAGATGGGGCATGAAGTTATTTCTAGGAGTTGGACACATAGCAAGTTTAGCTCAGTTCTGGGCATCTTTGAAATACCTATACAAACTTGTTCCTACATAGTAACTTGCATCTTTGAATGAGAATCTGCTTGCTTACAGCAACGTGCTATATGTTCTGAATGCCCGAATTGGGAATCTGTGTCAAAACTTTGTTAGGAATTATGTGATCCTTACTAGCTGGAAGTAAGGGAGATGGGGCATGAAGTTATTTCTAGGAGTTGGACACATACCAAGTTTAGCTCAGTTCTGGGCATCTTTGAAATACCTATACAAACTTGTTCCTACATAGTAACTTGCAACTTTGAATGAGAATGTGCTTGCTTACAGCAACGTGCTATATGTTCTGAATGCCCGAATTGGGAATCTGTGTCAAAACTTTGTTAGGAATTATGTGATCCTTACTAGCTGGAAGTAAGGGAGATGGGGCATGAAGTTATTTCTAGGAGTTGGACACATACCAAGTTTAGCTCAGTTCTGGGCATCTTCGAAATACCTATACAAACTTGTTCCTACCTAGTAACTTGCAACTTTGAATGAAAATGTGCTTGCTTACAGCAACGTGCTACATGTTCTGAATGCCCGAATTGGGAATCTGTGTCAAAACTTTGTTAGGAATTATGTGATCCTTACTAGCTGGAAGTAAGGGAGATGGGGCATGAAGTTATTTCTAGGAGTTGGACACATACCAAGTTTAGCTCAGTTCTGGGCATCTTTGAAATACCTATAGAAACTTGTTCCTACATAGTAACTTGCAACTTTGAATGAGAATGTGCTTGCTTACACCAACGTGCTATATGTTCTGAATGCCCGAATTGGGAATCTGTGTGAAAACATTGTTAGGAATTATGTGATCCTTACTAGCTGGAAGTAAGGGAGATGGGGCATGAAGTTATTTCTAGGAGTTGGACACATACCAAGTTTAGCTCAGTTCTGGGCATCTTTGAAATACCTATACAAACTTGTTCCTACATAGTAACTTGCATCTTTGAATGAGAATCTGCTTGCTTACAGCAACGTGCTATATGTTCTGAATGCCCGAATTGGGAATCTGTGTCAAAACTTTGTTAGGAATTATGTGATCCTTACTAGCTGGAAGTAAGGGAGATGGGGCATGAAGTTATTTCTAGGAGTTGGACACATACCAAGTTTAGCTCAGTTCTGGGCATCTTTGAAATACCTATACAAACTTGTTCCTACATAGTAACTTGCATCTTTGAATGAGAATGTGCTTGCTTACAGCAACGTGCTATATGTTCTGAATGCCCGAATTGGGAATCTGTGTCAAAACTTTGTTAGGAATTATGTGATCCTTACTAGCTGGAAGTAAGGGAGATGGGGCATGAAGTTATTTCTAGGAGTTGGACACATACCAAGTTTAGCTCAGTTCTGGGCATCTTTGAAATACCTATACAAACTTGTTCCTACATAGTAACTTGCAACTTTGAATGAGAATGTTCTTGCTTGCAGCAACGTGCTATATGTTCTGAATGCCCGATTTGGGAATCTGTGTCAAAACTTTGTTAGGAATTATGTGATCCTTACTAGCTGGAAGTAAGGGAGATGGGGCATGAAGTTATTTCTAGGAGTTGGACACATACCAAGTTGAGCTCAGTTCTGGGCATCTTTGAAATACCTATACAAACTTGTTCCTACCTAGTAACTTGCATCTTTGAAAGAGAATCTGCTTGCTTACAGCAACGTGCTATATGTTCTCAATGCCCGAATAGGGAATCTGTGTCAAAACTTTGTTAGGAATTATGTGATCCTAACTAGCTGGAAGTAAGGGAGATGGGGCATGAAGTTATTTCTAGGAGTTCGACACATACCAAGTTTAGCTCAGTTCTGGGCATCTTTGAAATACCTATACAAACTTGTTCCTACCTAGTAACTTGCAACTTTGAATGAAAATGTGCTTGCTTACAGCAACGTGCTATATGTTCTGAATGCCCGAATTGGCAATCTGTGTCAAAACTTTGTTAGGAATTATGTGATCCTTACTAGCTGGAAGTAAGGGAGATGGGGCATGAAGTTATTTCTAGGAGTTGGACACATACCAAGTTTAGCTCAGTTCTGGGCATCTTTGAAATACCTATACAAACTTGTTCCTACATAGTAACTTGCAACTTTGAATGAGAATGTGCTTGCTTACAGCAACGTGCTATATGTTCTGAATGCCCGAATTGGGAATCTGTGTCAAAACTTTGTTAGGAATTATGTGATCCTTACTAGCTGGAAGTAAGGGAGATGGGGCATGAAGTTATTTCTAGGAGTTGGACACATAGCAAGTTTAGCTCAGTTCTGGGCATCTTTGAAATACCTATACAAACTTGTTCCTACATAGTAACTTGCATCTTTGAATGAGAATCTGCTTGCTTACAGCAACGTGCTATATGTTCTGAATGCCCGAATTGGGAATCTGTGTCAAAACTTTGTTAGGAATTATGTGATCCTTACTAGCTGGAAGTAAGGGAGATGGGGCATGAAGTTATTTCTAGGAGTTGGACACATAGCAAGTTTAGCTCAGTTCTGGGCATCTTTGAAATACCTATACAAACTTGTTCCTACATAGTAACTTGCAACTTTGAATGAGAATGTGCTTGCTAGCAGCAACGTGCTATATGTTCTGAATGCCCGAATTGGGAATCTGTGTCAAAACTTTGTTAGGAATTATGTGATCCTTACTAGCTGGAAGTAAGGGAGATGGGGCATGAAGTTATTTCTAGGAGTTGGACACATACCAAGTTTAGCTCAGTTCTGGGCATCTTTGAAATACCTATACAAACTTGTTCCTACATAGTAACTTGCATCTTTGAATGAGAATCTGCTTGCTTACAGCAACGTGCTATATGTTCTGAATGCCCGAATTGGGAATCTGTGTCAAAACTTTGTTAGGAATTATGTGATCCTTACTAGCTGGAAGTAAGGGAGATGGGGCATGAAGTTATTTCTAGGAGTTGGACACATACCAAGTTTAGCTCAGTTCTGGGCATCTTTGAAATACCTATACAAACTTGTTCCTACATAGTAACTTGCATCTTTGAATGAGAATGTGCTTGCTTACAGCAACGTGCTATATGTTCTGAATGCCCGAATTGGGAATCTGTGTCAAAACTTTGTTAGGAATTATGTGATCCTTACTAGCTGGAAGTAAGGGAGATGGGGCATGAAGTTATTTCTAGGAGTTGGACACATACCAAGTTTAGCTCAGTTCTGGGCATCTTTGAAATACCTATACAAACTTGTTCCTACATAGTAACTTGCAACTTTGAATGAGAATGTTCTTGCTTGCAGCAACGTGCTATATGTTCTGAATGCCCGATTTGGGAATCTGTGTCAAAACTTTGTTAGGAATTATGTGATCCTTACTAGCTGGAAGTAAGGGAGATGGGGCATGAAGTTATTTCTAGGAGTTGGACACATACCAAGTTGAGCTCAGTTCTGGGCATCTTTGAAATACCTATACAAACTTGTTCCTACCTAGTAACTTGCATCTTTGAAAGAGAATCTGCTTGCTTACAGCAACGTGCTATATGTTCTCAATGCCCGAATAGGGAATCTGTGTCAAAACTTTGTTAGGAATTATGTGATCCTAACTAGCTGGAAGTAAGAGAGATGGGGCATGAAGTTATTTCTAGGAGTTCGACACATACCAAGTTTAGCTCAGTTCTGGGCATCTTTGAAATACCTATACAAACTTGTTCCTACCTAGTAACTTGCAACTTTGAATGAAAATGTGCTTGCTTACAGCAACGTGCTATATGTTCTGAATGCCCGAATTGGCAATCTGTGTCAAAACTTTGTTAGGAATTATGTGATCCTTACTAGCTGGAAGTAAGGGACATGGGGCATGAAGTTATTTCTAGGAGTTGGACACATACCAAGTTTAGCTCAGTTCTGGGCATCTTTGAAATACCTATACAAACTTGTTCCTACATAGTAACTTGCAACTTTGAATGAGAATGTGCTTGCTTACAGCAACGTGCTATATGTTCTGAATGCCCGAATTGGGAATCTGTGTCAAAACTTTGTTAGGAATTATGTGATCCTTACTAGCTGGAAGTAAGGGAGATGGGGCATGAAGTTATTTCTAGGAGTTGGACACATACCAAGTTTAGCTCAGTTCTGGGCATCTTTGAAATACCTATACAAACTTGTTCCTACACAGTAACTTGCATCTTTGAATGAAAATGTGCTTGCTTGCAGCAACGTGCTATATGTTCTGAATGCCCGAATTGGGAATCTGTGTCAAAACTTTGTTAGGAATTATGTGATCCTTACTAGCTCGAAGTAAGGGAGATGGGGCATGATGTTATTTCTAGGAGTTGGACACATACCAAGTTTAGCTCAGTTCTGGGCATCTTTGAAATACCTATACAAACTTGTTCCTACATAGTAACTTGCAACTTTGAATGAGAATGTGCTTGCTTGCAGCAACGTGCTATATGTATTGAATGCCCGAATAGGGAATCTGTGTCAAAACTTTGTTAGGAATTATGTGATCCTTACTAGCTGGAAGTAAGGGAGATGGGGCATGAAGTTATTTCTAGGAGTTGGACACATACCAAGTTTAGCTCAGTTCTGGGCATCTTTGAAATACCTATACAAACTTGTTCCTACCTAGTAACTTGCATCTTTGAATGAGAATGTGCTTGCTTACAGCAACGTGCTACATGTTCTGAATGCCCGAATTGGGAATCTGTGTCAAAACTGTGTTAGGAATTATGTGATCCTTACTAGCTGGAAGTAAGGGAGATGGGGCATGAAGTTATTTCTAGGAGTTGGACACATACCAAGTTTAGCTCAGTTCTGGGCATCTTTGAAATACCTATACAAACTTGTTCCTACATAGTAACTTGCAACTTTGAATGAGAATGTGCTTGCTTACAGCAACGTGCTACATGTTCTGAATGCCCGAATTGGGAATCTGTGTCAAAACTTTGTTAGGAATTATGTGATCCTTACTAGCTGGAAGTAAGGGAGATGGGGCATGAAGTTATTTCTAGGAGTTGGACACATACCAAGTTTAGCTCAGTTCTGGGCATCTTTGAAATACCTATACAAACTTGTTCCTACATAGTAACTTGCATCTTTGAATGAGAATGTGCTTGCTTACAGCAACGTGCTATATGTTCTGAATGCCCGAATTGGGAATCTGTGTCAAAACTGTGTTAGGAATTATGTGATCCTTACTAGCTGGAAGTAAGGGAGATGGGGCATGAAGTTATTTCTAGGAGTTGGACACATAGCAAGTTTAGCTCAGTTCTGGGCATCTTTGAAATACCTATACAAACTTGTTCCTACATAGTAACTTGCATCTTTGAATGAGAATGTGCTTGCTTACAGCAACGTGCTATATGTTCTGAATGCCCGAATTGGGAATCTGTGTCAAAAATTTCTTAGGAATTATGTGATCCTCACTAGCTGGAAGTAAGGGAGATGGGGCATGAAGTTATTTCTAGGAGTTGGACACATACCAAGTTTAGCTCAGTTCTGAGCATCTTTGAAATACCTATACAAACTTGTTCCTACCTAGTAACTTGCAACTTTGAATGAGAATGTGCTTGCTTACAGCAACGTGCTATATGTTCTGAATGCCCGAATTGGGAATCTGTGTCAAAACTTTGTTAGGAATTATGTGATCCTTACTAGCTGGAAGTAAGGGAGATGGGGCATGAAGTTATTTCTAGGAGTTGGACACATACCAAGTTTAGCTCAGTTCTGGGCATCTTTGAAATACCTATACAAACTTGTTCCTACATAGTAACTTGCAACTTTGAATGAGAATGTGCTTGCTTACAGCAACGTGCTATATGTTCTGAATGCCCGAATTGGGAATCTGTGTCAAAACTTTGTTAGGAATTATGTGATCCTTACTAGCTGGAAGTAAGGGAGATGGGGCATGAAGTTATTTCTAGGAGTTGGACACATAGCAAGTTTAGCTCAGTTCTGGGCATCTTTGAAATACCTATACAAACTTGTTCCTACATAGTAACTTGCATCTTTGAATGAGAATCTGCTTGCTTACAGCAACGTGCTATATGTTCTGAATGCCCGAATTGGGAATCTGTGTCAAAACTTTGTTAGGAATTATGTGATCCTTACTAGCTGGAAGTAAGGGAGATGGGGCATGAAGTTATTTCTAGGAGTTGGACACATACCAAGTTTAGCTCAGTTCTGGGCATCTTTGAAATACCTATACAAACTTGTTCCTACATAGTAACTTGCAACTTTGAATGAGAATGTGCTTGCTTACAGCAACGTGCTATATGTTCTGAATGCCCGAATTGGGAATCTGTGTCAAAACTTTGTTAGGAATTATGTGATCCTTACTAGCTGGAAGTAAGGGAGATGGGGCATGAAGTTATTTCTAGGAGTTGGACACATACCAAGTTTAGCTCAGTTCTGGGCATCTTCGAAATACCTATACAAACTTGTTCCTACCTAGTAACTTGCAACTTTGAATGAAAATGTGCTTGCTTACAGCAACGTGCTACATGTTCTGAATGCCCGAATTGGGAATCTGTGTCAAAACTTTGTTAGGAATTATGTGATCCTTACTAGCTGGAAGTAAGGGAGATGGGGCATGAAGTTATTTCTAGGAGTTGGACACATACCAAGTTTAGCTCAGTTCTGGGCATCTTTGAAATACCTATAGAAACTTGTTCCTACATAGTAACTTGCAACTTTGAATGAGAATGTGCTTGCTTACACCAACGTGCTATATGTTCTGAATGCCCGAATTGGGAATCTGTGTGAAAACATTGTTAGGAATTATGTGATCCTTACTAGCTGGAAGTAAGGGAGATGGGGCATGAAGTTATTTCTAGGAGTTGGACACATACCAAGTTTAGCTCAGTTCTGGGCATCTTTGAAATACCTATACAAACTTGTTCCTACATAGTAACTTGCATCTTTGAATGAGAATCTGCTTGCTTACAGCAACGTGCTATATGTTCTGAATGCCCGAATTGGGAATCTGTGTCAAAACTTTGTTAGGAATTATGTGATCCTTACTAGCTGGAAGTAAGGGAGATGGGGCATGAAGTTATTTCTAGGAGTTGGACACATACCAAGTTTAGCTCAGTTCTGGGCATCTTTGAAATACCTATACAAACTTGTTCCTACATAGTAACTTGCATCTTTGAATGAGAATGTGCTTGCTTACAGCAACGTGCTATATGTTCTGAATGCCCGAATTGGGAATCTGTGTCAAAACTTTGTTAGGAATTATGTGATCCTTACTAGCTGGAAGTAAGGGAGAAGGGGCATGAAGTTATTTCTAGGAGTTGGACACATACCAAGTTTAGCTCAGTTCTGGGCATCTTTGAAATACCTATACAAACTTGTTCCTACATAGTAACTTGCATCTTTGAATGAGAATGTGCTTGCTTACAGCAACGTGCTATATGTTCTGAATGCCCGAATTGGGAATCTGTGTCAAAGCTTTGTTAGGAATTATGTGATCCTTACTAGCTGGAAGTAAGGGAGATGGGGCATGAAGTTATTTCTAGGAGTTGTACACATACCAAGTTTAGCTCAGTTCTGGGAATCTTTGAAATACCTATACAAACTTGTTCCTACATAGTAACTTGCAACTTTGAATGAGAATGTTCTTGCTTGCAGCAACGTGCTATATGTTCTGAATGCCCGATTTGGGAATCTGTGTCAAAACTTTGTTAGGAATTATGTGATCCTTACTAGCTGGAAGTAAGGGAGATGGGGCATGAAGTTATTTCTAGGAGTTGGACACATACCAAGTTGAGCTCAGTTCTGGGCATCTTTGAAATACCTATACAAACTTGTTCCTACCTAGTAACTTGCATCTTTGAAAGAGAATCTGCTTGCTTACAGCAACGTGCTATATGTTCTCAATGCCCGAATAGGGCATCTGTGTCAAAACTTTGTTAGGAATTATGTGATCCTAACTAGCTGGAAGTAAGGGAGATGGGGCATGAAGTTATTTCTAGGAGTTCGACACATACCAAGTTTAGCTCAGTTCTGGGCATCTTTGAAATACCTATACAAACTTGTTCCTACCTAGTAACTTGCAACTTTGAATGAAAATGTGCTTGCTTACAGCAACGTGCTATATGTTCTGAATGCCCGAATTGGCAATCTGTGTCAAAACTTTGTTAGGAATTATGTGATCCTTACTAGCTGGAAGTAAGGGAGATGGGGCATGAAGTTATTTCTAGGAGTTGGACACATACCAAGTTTAGCTCAGTTCTGGGCATCTTTGAAATACCTATACAAACTTGTTCCTACATAGCAACTTGCAACTTTGAATGAGAATGTGCTTGCTTACAGCAACGTGCTATATGTTCTGAATGCCCGAATTGGGAATCTGTGTCAAAACTTTGTTAGGAATTATGTGATCCTTACTAGCTGGAAGTAAGGGAGATGGGGCATGAAGTTATTTCTAGGAGTTGGACACATAGCAAGTTTAGCTCAGTTCTGGGCATCTTTGAAATACCTATACAAACTTGTTCCTACATAGTAACTTGCATCTTTGAATGAGAATCTGCTTGCTTACAGCAACGTGCTATATGTTCTGAATGCCCGAATTGGGAATCTGTGTCAAAACTTTGTTAGGAATTATGTGATCCTTACTAGCTGGAAGTAAGGGAGATGGGGCATGAAGTTATTTCTAGGAGTTGGACACATAGCAAGTTTAGCTCAGTTCTGGGCATCTTTGAAATACCTATA
The DNA here is from genome assembly GCF_020826845.1 of Diceros bicornis minor. NCBI lineage: Eukaryota > Metazoa > Chordata > Mammalia > Perissodactyla > Rhinocerotidae > Diceros > Diceros bicornis. Next base: position 794,652 of record NW_026691077.1, read on the forward strand.
CAAACTTGTTCCTACATAGTAACTTGCAACTTTGAATGAGAATGTGCTTGCTAGCAGCAACGTGCTATATGTTCTGAATGCCCGAATTGGGAATCTGTGTCAAAACTTTGTTAGGAATTATGTGATCCTTACTAGCTGGAAGTAAGGGAGATGGGGCATGAAGTTATTTCTAGGAGTTGGACACATACCAAGTTTAGCTCAGTTCTGGGCATCTTTGAAATACCTATACAAACTTGTTCCTACATAGTAACTTGCATCTTTGAATGAGAATGTGCTTGCTTACAGCAACGTGCTATATGTTCTGAATGCCCGAATTGGGAATCTGTGTCAAAACTTTGTTAGGAATTATGTGATCCTTACTAGCTGGAAGTAAGGGAGATGGGGCATGAAGTTATTTCTAGGAGTTGGACACATACCAAGTTTAGCTCAGTTCTGGGCATCTTTGAAATACCTATACAAACTTGTTCCTACATAGTAACTTGCAACTTTGAATGAGAATGTTCTTGCTTGCAGCAACGTGCTATATGTTCTGAATGCCCGATTTGGGAATCTGTGTCAAAACTTTGTTAGGAATTATGTGATCCTTACTAGCTGGAAGTAAGGGAGATGGGGCATGAAGTTATTTCTACGAGTTGGACACATACCAAGTTGAGCTCAGTTCTGGGCATCTTTGAAATACCTATACAAACTTGTTCCTACCTAGTAACTTGCATCTTTGAAAGAGAATCAGCTTGCTTACAGCAACGTGCTATATGTTCTCAATGCCCGAATAGGGAATCTGTGTCAAAACTTTGTTAGGAATTATGTGATCCTAACTAGCTGGAAGTAAGGGAGATGGGGCATGAAGTTATTTCTAGGAGTTCGACACATACCAAGTTTAGCTCAGTTCTGGGCATCTTTGAAATACCTATACAAACTTGTTCCTACCTAGTAACTTGCAACTTTGAATGAAAATGTGCTTGCTTACAGCAACGTGCTATATGTTCTGAATGCCCGAATTGGCAATCTGTGTCAAAACTTTGTTAGGAATTATGTGATCCTTACTAGCTGGAAGTAAGGGAGATGGGGCATGAAGTTATTTCTAGGAGTTGGACACATACCAAGTTTAGCTCAGTTCTGGGCATCTTTGAAATACCTATACAAACTTGTTCCTACATAGTAACTTGCAACTTTGAATGAGAATGTGCTTGCTTACAGCAACGTGCTATATGTTCTGAATGCCCGAATTGGGAATCTGTGTCAAAACTTTGTTAGGAATTATGTGATCCTTACTAGCTGGAAGTAAGGGAGATGGGGCATGAAGTTATTTCTAGGAGTTGGACACATAGCAAGTTTAGCTCAGTTCTGGGCATCTTTGAAATACCTATACAAACTTGTTCCTACATAGTAACTTGCATCTTTGAATGAGAATCTGCTTGCTTACAGCAACGTGCTATATGTTCTGAATGCCCGAATTGGGAATCTGTGTCAATACTTTGTTAGGAATTATGTGATCCTTACTAGCTGGAAGTAAGGGAGATGGGGCATGAAGTTATTTCTAGGAGTTGGACACATACCAAGTTTAGCTCAGTTCTGGGCATCTTTGAAATACCTATACAAACTTGTTCCTACATAGTAACTAGCAACTTTGAATGAGAATGTGCTTGCTTGCAGCAACGTGCTATATGTTCTCAATGCCCGAATTGGGAATCTGTGTCAAAACTTTGTTAGGAATTATGTCATCCTTACTAGCTGGAAGTAAGGGAGATGGGGCATGATGTTATTTCTAGGAGTTGGACACATACCAAGTTTAGCTCAGTTCTGGGCATCTTTGAAATACCTATACAAACTTGTTCCTACATAGTAACTTGCATCTTTGAAGGAGAATCTGCTTCCTTACAGCAACGTGCTATATGTTCTGAATGCCCGAATTGGGAATCTGTGTCAAAACTTTGTTAGGAATTATGTGATCCTCACTAGCTGGAAGTAAGGGAGATGGGGCATGAAGTTATTTCTAGGAGTTGGACACATACCAAGTTTAGCTCAGTTCTGGGCATCTTTGAAATACCTATACAAACTTGTTCCTACATAGTAACTTGCATCTTTGAATGAGAATCTGCTTCCTTACAGCAACGTGCTATATGTTCTGAATGCCCGAATTGGGAATCTGTGTCAAAACTTTGTTAGGAATTATGTGATCCTTACTAGCTGGAAGTAAGGGAGATGGGGCATGAAGTTATTTCTAGGAGTTGGACACATACCAAGTTTAGCTCAGTTCTGGGCATCTTTGAAATACCTATACAAACTTGTTCCTACATAGTAACTTGCATCTTTGAATGAGAATCTGCTTGCTTACAGCAACGTGCTATATGTTCTGAATGCCCGAATTGGGAATCTGTGTCAAAACTTTGTTAGGAATTATGTGATCCTTACTAGCTGGAAGTAAGGGACATGGGGCATGAAGTTATTTCTAGGAGTTGGACACATACCAAGTTTAGCTCAGTTCTGGGCATCTTTGAAATACCTATACAAACTTGTTCCTACATAGTAACTTGCAACTTTGAATGAGAATGTGCTTGCTTACAGCAACGTGCTATATGTTCTGAATGCCCGAATTGGGAATCTGTGTCAAAACTTTGTTAGGAATTATGTGATCCTTACTAGCTGGAAGTAAGGGAGATGGGGCATGAAGTTATTTCTAGGAGTTGGACACATACCAAGTTTAGCTCAGTTCTGGGCATCTTTGAAATACCTATACAAACTTGTTCCTACACAGTAACTTGCATCTTTGAATGAAAATGTGCTTGCTTGCAGCAACGTGCTATATGTTCTGAATGCCCGAATTGGGAATCTGTGTCAAAACTTTGTTAGGAATTATGTGATCCTTACTAGCTGGAAGTAAGGGAGATGGGGCATGAAGTTATTTCTAGGAGTTGGACACATACCAAGTTTAGCTCAGTTCTGGGCATCTTTGAAATACCTATACAAACTTGTTCCTACATAGTAACTTGCAACTTTGAATGAGAATGTGCTTGCTTGCAGCAACGTGCTATATGTATTGAATGCCCGAATAGGGAATCTGTGTCAAAACTTTGTTAGGAATTATGTGATCCTTACTAGCTGGAAGTAAGGGAGATGGGGCATGAAGTTATTTCTAGGAGTTGGACACATACCAAGTTTAGCTCATTCTGGGCATCTTTGAAATACCTATACAAACTTGTTCCTACATAGTATCTTGCAACTTTGAATGAGAATGTGCTTGCTTATAGCAACGTGCTACATGTTCTGAATGCCAGAATTGGGAATCTGTGTCAAAACTTTGTTAGGAATTATGTGATCCTTACTAGCTGGAAGTAAGGGAGATGGGGCATGAAGTTATTTCTAGGAGTTGGACACATACCAAGTTTAGCTCAGTTCTGGGCATCTTTGAAATACCTATACAAACTTGTTCCTACATAGTAACTTGCATCTTTGAATGAGAATGTGCTTGCTTACAGCAACGTGCTACATGTTCTGAATGCCCGAATTGGGAATCTGTGTCAAAACTGTGTTAGGAATTATGTGATCCTTACTAGCTGGAAGTAAGGGAGATGGGGCATGAAGTTATTTCTAGGAGTTGGACACATACCAAGTTTAGCTCAGTTCTGGGCATCTTTGAAATACCTATACAAACTTGTTCCTACATAGTAACTTGCAACTTTGAATGAGAATGTGCTTGCTTACAGCAACGTGCTACATGTTCTGAATGCCCGAATTGGGAATCTGTGTCAAAACTTTGTTAGGAATTATGTGATCCTTACTAGCTGGAAGTAAGGGAGATGGGGCATGAAGTTATTTCTAGGAGTTGGACACATACCAAGTTTAGCTCAGTTCTGGGCATCTTTGAAATACCTATACAAACTTGTTCCTACATAGTAACTTGCATCTTTGAATGAGAATGTGCTTGCTTACAGCAACGTGCTATATGTTCTGAATGCCCGAATTGGGAATCTGTGTCAAAACTGTGTTAGGAATTATGTGATCCTTACTAGCTGGAAGTAAGGGAGATGGGGCATGAAGTTATTTCTAGGAGTTGGACACATAGCAAGTTTAGCTCAGTTCTGGGCATCTTTGAAATACCTATACAAACTTGTTCCTACATAGTAACTTGCATCTTTGAATGAGAATGTGCTTGCTTACAGCAACGTGCTATATGTTCTGAATGCCCGAATTGGGAATCTGTGTCAAAAATTTCTTAGGAATTATGTGATCCTCACTAGCTGGAAGTAAGGGAGATGGGGCATGAAGTTATTTCTAGGAGTTGGACACATACCAAGTTTAGCTCAGTTCTGGGCATCTTTGAAATACCTATACAAACTTGTTCCTACCTAGTAACTTGCAACTTTGAATGAGAATGTGCTTGCTTACAGCAACGTGCTATATGTTCTGAATGCCCGAATTTGGAATCTGTGTCAAAACTTTGTTAGGAATTATGTGATCCTTACTAGCTGGAAGTAAGGGAGATGGGGCATGAAGTTATTTCTAGGAGTTGGACACATACCAAGTTTAGCTCAGTTCTGGGCATCTTTGAAATACCTATACAAACTTGTTCCTACCTAGTAACTTGCAACTTTGAATGAGAATGTGCTTGCTTACAGCAACGTGCTATATGTTCTGAATGCCCGAATTGGGAATCTGTGTCAAAACTTTGTTAGGAATTATGTGATCCTTACTAGCTGGAAGTAAGGGAGATGGGGCATGAAGTTATTTCTAGGAGTTGGACACATACCAAGTTTAGCTCAGTTCTGGGCATCTTTGAAATACCTATAGAAACTTGTTCCTACATAGTAACTTGCAACTTTGAATGAGAATGTGCTTGCTTACACCAACGTGCTATATGTTCTGAATGCCCGAATTGGGAATCTGTGTGAAAACATTGTTAGGAATTATGTGATCCTTACTAGCTGGAAGTAAGGGAGATGGGGCATGAAGTTATTTCTAGGAGTTGGACACATAGCAAGTTTAGCTCAGTTCTGGGCATCTTTGAAATACCTATACAAACTTGTTCCTACATAGTAACTTGCAACTTTGAATGAGAATGTGCTTGCTAGCAGCAACGTGCTATATGTTATGAATGCCCGAATTGGGAATCTGTGTCAAAACTTTGTTAGGAATTATGTCATCCTTACTAGCTGGAAGTAAGGGAGATGGGGCATGAAGTTATTTCTAGGAGTTGGACACATACCAAGTTTAGCTCAGTTCTGGGCATCTTTGAAATACCTATACAAACTTGTTCCTACCTAGTAACTTGCAACTTTGAATGAGAATGTGCTTGCTTACAGCAACGTGCTATATGTTCTGAATGCCCGAATTGGGAATCTGTGTCAAAACTTTGTTAGGAATTATGTGATCCTTACTAGCTGGAAGTAAGGGAGATGGGGCATGAAGTTATTTCTAGGAGTTGGACACATAGCAAGTTTAGCTCAGTTCTGGGCATCTTTGAAATACCTATACAAACTTGTTCCTACATAGTAACTTGCAACTTTGAATGAGAATGTGCTTGCTTACAGCAACGTGCTATATGTTCTGAATGCCCGAATTGGGAATCTGTGTCAAAACTTTGTTAGGAATTATGTGATCCTTACTAGCTGGAAGTAAGGGAGATGGGGCATGAAGTTATTTCTAGGAGTTGGACACATAGCAAGTTTAGCTCAGTTCTGGGCATCTTTGAAATACCTATACAAACTTGTTCCTACATAGTAACTTGCATCTTTGAATGAGAATCTGCTTGCTTACAGCAACGTGCTACATGTTCTGAATGCCCGAATTGGGAATCTGTGTCAAAACTTTGTTAGGAATTATGTGATCCTTACTAGCTGGAAGTAAGGGAGATGGGGCATGAAGTTATTTCTAGGAGTTGGACACATACCAAGTTTAGCTCAGTTCTGGGCATCTTTGAAATACCTATACAAACTTGTTCCTACATAGTAACTTGCATCTTTGAATGAGAATCTGCTTGCTTACAGCAACGTGCTATATGTTCTGAATGCCCGAATTGGGAATCTGTGTCAAAACTTTGTTAGGAATTATGTGATCCTTACTAGCTGGAAGTAAGGGACATGGGGCATGAAGTTATTTCTAGGAGTTGGACACATACCAAGTTTAGCTCAGTTCTGGGCATCTTTGAAATACCTATACAAACTTGTTCCTACATAGTAACTTGCAACTTTGAATGAGAATGTGCTTGCTTACAGCAACGTGCTATATGTTCTGAATGCCCGAATAGGGAATCTGTGTCAAAACTTTGTTAGGAATTATGTGATCCTTACTAGCTGGAAGTAAGGGAGATGGGGCATGAAGTTATTTCTAGGAGTTGGACACATACCAAGTTTAGCTCAGTTCTGGGCATCTTTGAAATACCTATACAAACTTGTTCCTACATAGTAACTTGCAACTTTGAATGAGAATGTGCTTGCTTGCAGCAACGTGCTATATGTTCTGAATGCCCGAATAGGGAATCTGTGTCAAAACTTTGTTAGGAATTATGTGATCCTTACTAGCTGGAAGTAAGGGAGATGGGGCATGAAGTTATTTCTAGGAGTTGGACACATACCAAGTTTAGCTCAGTTCTGGGCATCTTTGAAATACCTATACAAACTTGTTCCTACATAGTAACTTGCATCTTTGAATGAGAATGTGCTTGCTTGCAGCAACGTGCTATATGTTCTGAATGCCCGAATAGGGAATCTGTGTCAAAACTTTGTTAGGAATTATGTGATCCTTACTAGCTGGAAGTAAGGGAGATGGGGCATGAAGTTATTTCTAGGAGTTGGACACATACCAAGTTTAGCTCAGTTCTGGGCATCTTTGAAATACCTATACAAACTTGTTCCTACATAGTAACTTGCATCTTTGAATGAGAATGTGCTTGCTTGCAGCAACGTGCTATATGTTCTGAATGCCCGAATAGGGAATCTGTGTCAAAACTTTGTAAGGAATTATGTGATCCTTACTAGCTGGAAGTAAGGGAGATGGGGCATGAAGTTATTTCTAGGAGTTGGACACATACCAAGTTTAGCTCAGTTCTGGGCATCTTTGAAATACTTATACAAACTTGTTCCTACAGAGTAACTTGCAACTTTGAATGAGAATGTGCTTGCTTACAGCAACGTGCTATATGTTCTGAATGCCCGAATTGGGAATCTGTGTCAAAAATTTGTTAGGAATTATGTGATCCTTACTAGCTGGAAGTAAGGGAGATGGGGCATGAAGTTATTTCTAGGAGTTGGACACATACCAAGTTTAGCTCAGTTCTGGGCATCTTTGAAATACCTATACAAACTTGTTCCTACATAGTAACTTGCAACTTTGAATGAGAATGTGCTTGCTTACAGCAACGTGCTATATGTTCTGAATGCCCGAATTGGGAATCTGTGTCAAAACTTTGTTAGGAATTATGTGATCCTTACTAGCTGGAAGTAAGGGAGATGGGGCATGAAGTTATTTCTAGGAGTTGGACACATACCAAGTTTAGCTCAGTTCTGGGCATCTTTGAAATACCTATACAAACTTGTTCCTACATAGTAACTTGCATCTTTGAATGAGAATCTGCTTGCTTACAGCAACGTGCTGTATGTTCTGAATGCCCGAATTGGGAATCTGTGTCAAAACTTTGTTAGGAATTATGTGATCCTTACTAGCTGGAAGTAAGGGAGATGGGGCATGAAGTTATTTCTAGGAGTTGGACACATACCAAGTTTAGCTCAGTTCTGGGCATCTTTGAAATACCTATACAAACTTGTTCCTACATAGTAACTTGCATCTTTGAATGAGAATGTGCTTGCTTACAGCAACGTGCTGTATGTTCTGAATGCCCGAATTGGGAATCTGTGTCAAAACTTTGTTAGGAATTATGTGATCCTTACTAGCTGGAAGTAAGGGAGATGGGGCATGAAGTTATTTCTAGGAGTTGGACACATACCAAGTTTAGCTCAGTTCTGGGCATCTTTGAAATACCTATACAAACTTGTTCCTACATAGTAACTTGCATCTTTGAATGAGAATGTGCTTGCTTACAGCAACGTGCTGTATGTTCTGAATGCCCGAATTGGGAATCTGTGTCAAAACTTTGTTAGGAATTATGTGATCCTTACTAGCTGGAAGTAAGGGAGATGGGGCATGAAGTTATTTCTAGGAGTTGGACACATACCAAGTTTAGCTCAGTTCTGGGCATCTTTGAAATACCTATACAAACTTGTTCCTACATAGTAACTTGCATCTTTGAATGAGAATGTGCTTGCTTACAGCAACGTGCTATATGTTCTGAATGCCCGATTTGGGAATCTGTGTCATAACTTTGTTAGGAATTATGTGATCCTTACTAGCTGGAAGTAAGGGAGATGGGGCATGAAGTTATTTCTAGGAGTTGGACACATACCAAGTTTAGCTCAGTTCTGGGCATCTTTGAAATACCTATACAAACTTGCTCCTACATAGTAACTTGCATCTTTGAATGAGAATCT